>NC_134488.1:97118158-97158158 GCF_040206685.1 Ascaphus truei
CACACTATATATATATATATATATATATACACACAATATATATATTTATATATATACACACAATATACATATAGTACAATATACACTTTATATATATATATTTATGAGAGAGATATATTTATATATATATATATATATAGATACACACGTATTTAAACTCATGCAGACAGGGAGTTAACCAGACTTTCAAATACACACAGAAATGTCTGCGGGAAAGAAACATTTCATTTTGCAGGTGTGTGTATTTTCTGATATGGCTGTCTAAGCACTATTTTCACACAGTGCTCTTTGTTATTTTTCAAGAAAACTCAATGTTACTTAATTAAAAGTGTAGGAATGTTTTCAGAATCGAGATAAAAAAAAGGATACATGTTTGTCCCACAAGCGGCTATCAGAAACCACAAATGTTCAACCAATTAAAACTACACATCCAATTGGCGTTTGAAATGAGGAGTAAAAGTTTATACTTTTGTTGACCTTGAAAAGGAAACACAGCAATTTGTTAGCCATTGAGCAGTTTCATTTTTATGAGCAAAGGACAGATACCTGCACACATCTTTTGTGCTAATCTGCAATGGCTGTTGAATTCGTTAAAAATCAGAATCCGCAGTTAGGGTATAAATACATGGTATCAGAAGCAATTTTATCAACTTGCGGACACAAAGCAAGCACACGCCAAATCTATGATTTGATTCGAGCAAAATATCCTTACTACCAAGACCGTGGGCATGCGCGCAATTTTAATTCCTCAGTAAGATTCACTTTATCAACTAATGACTGTTTAGAACGTGTGCAGGATAAGCTAGAAGACAAGTATGGTTTCTGGAAGATTGCGAAGGAAAAAACATTTCACCGTGGAAGACGGCACACATATTGTGCTTAAAGGCATATTTATTCCTAATGCCAATAGCAATGGATCCGCTACTACTGTTCCGTGTGAATCGATACCTGCTGCAATATCTGCACCCTCCATTCCTGAAATCCACATTGTACTAGAACAAAACTACTATGATTATGTAGCAAGCCTTTCAGCTGAAAATGCATTGGAATGGGTACCCGAAGAAATGAACCTACCTCCGGACCAATTGTTTGAAGAAAGCAGTGGCGATTCCTATGAGCGCTTCATGGAGGAGATGTGTGTCATACTGGATTCAACGTTTTGGTCAAGCGTGGATGAAAATCCCTTGCATTTCTGGAGCGACCAGTTGCAGGCAGACGAAGAGTTAATTCTAGAAGAATGGTAAATATAACAATCGTTATGCGTTGACTCTGCGTTTACATTTTTTTTTTTTTGTAACCACCATTTTCACTTTCAATGCGTGGATACAGCGTAACATTGCAGACTGCATAACATGTAGCGATCACAAAGAAATTGTTTCCTAATACAATATAGTAGAACCTGAAAGAGTAGTACACATTGCTGACGGAATAAATATACGTACTTTCCTATCCCTTTAAACATATTAGCAACATTTTACCATAACTCTAACACATACCTGTTTGGTTATCATGCAACATCTACAACATTTAAAACCGGGTCCACCACGTATGACCCTTGTCATGGGCCAAGGCGTCCTTAAAAAGGATTACGGATGTAAGTCCCGCCCCCAAGCGACGTGCGCACCTCAAAGCCTATTGGCTGTCATGCTTTGTTATAGTAACGGTAACTGCAGTGTGTCATGCGTGCGGATCACTGTTTGTAGGCGTCAACTGGGCGTTAGCCGAATGTTAATTGAGTGGGAGGAGTGTTAGCGTGCGTTTCACGCTGGCTTAACATGACGTCACACGTATTGCATTTGCGCATTTTGTTATCGGCCGTGCTTTCTGTGGAAACACGTCTGTTTAAAAATAATACAGATGTACTCGTTCATAACGAATGTAGTTTCGTCTTCATTGTAGTTGAAATAAAGATTGTATGTTTACTGGTATTTTCAACATGTATTGAACGCACAACGTACGCATTGTTTTGCGCATGCGCTAACAGTTAGTCGACCCAAGCGTGAAGTGCGTGCGCACACTAAGATGTGCGCGCACATTTTAGTATTCAGCCAACGTTCACTTCATATACATAGTTATGCCTGCTACAAATTTAAAGACACATTACATACTGATGTACACTTGTACTTCTAACATATAAGTGAGTGACGTGTGCATGTACACAATCATATAGAGCTGTGTAACGCGTTGTCACGGATACATATATAGTAAGGTGCCATCTTTGACCATCATGTGTTTGCTGTATTTCAGAGATGTCGGGGAAGATACAATCGGATCAATGTATGATTTCAGAAGAGTCTACCTTTATATGAGATGATTGTGATGAGGAGCCACCGACTACTATACTACATATGGAACTAATTTTATATTGCTTGCAGCGCTTATTAACAAACAATTAAAAATGTGATACCCCTATGCCTATATTGCATAAGCACTTAATTATCATAATGATGTTGCAAAAGAGTGCCTCATGCATTTTTATTGAGTGTTCTTTAATTACTACTAGCATTTTATGGCATGGTGTGTTTTATATATAACAACCATTCCCACTCTGCTAACACATTTGTGTATTCTATTGTGTAATGGAACGTATGACTGTCGAAACTATGTAACAATAATAATAATTATAATATGAGCATGTTCATGTATAGCGCTGCTAGTTGTACGCAGCGCTTTACAGACACATTTTTCAGGCTGAGGTCCCTGGCCCATGGAACTTACAATTTTTTTTTGGCCGCCTGAGGCACAGGGAGATAAAGTGACTTGGCCAAGATCACAAGGAGCCGACACCGGGAATTGAACCAGACTCCCCTGCTTCAAACTCTCAGTGCCAGTGTGTGTCTTTACTCACTGAGCCACTCCTTCTCCCAATGTAAAGGACACTTACAACCAACTAGCCATTTCTTGTTAAAAATCTCTTGTTACATAGGTATGTTGATAAAATGGTTTGGGACTGTAGCAAATAATGTTATTGGCCAGATGTTGTGGTCCCCTACAATGCATGATGTTCTGAATATGACATCAACATCATGTAATGAATTACGTTTCTGTGTATATTTCATTAACCTAACTAACTATAGTTTACTGTGTTTATTAAACGTTCTAAAAATAAATAGTATAGTCAATATGATGATATAAGCTACCATAATAAAGCTGCTGTTATCATTTGTCGGTGTTATACATGGATCCTACCCAAATTGATACAGACACAAACAGTTGTCTTAAAAAGTGTGTCTATGCTAATGTGCACGTGATTGACGTTACAATTTTCAGAATACTTGATAATTATCATCATGATAATGATGAAGTGACGTGATTGACATTCCAAAAATATTACCAACATTGTCATATTGGGAAATTAGAAATGCTAAATGACAGTAACATTTGCGACAAAATTGTGTTTTCTGTTAACAGTTTTACACTTGGTACATGTAGGACACATCCACACACATGTGACTTATACATACACATGTCACAAATTTAAATTAATGTTGACTATTAAGTCCTAGCATTAATAAACACCTACATTGCTAAATATAAGATGTAGTACGCATTGTTGTGATTACAGGCATTCATGCATGGAGTGTTATGATCAGTCAATTTCATCCGTGATGAATGATCTCCCGTAAGTAAACAAATAAGTACAGTTATCCCCTTTTCTCCAAACACCTCTATATTACATTAATGGAATTTATAAGGAAACATACATAAAATGTGATGAAATGGGAGTAATAACTTTCTAATACAATGCACATGAAACCTCAAGAGTAGCTAAATGCATATACATGATACAGAAAGTACATGTATGTTACATTTGTGTTTAAACCAATATGTTGGGTTTCTACTTCAAATAATTATAGGAAGATTGAGGTAGGCACATGTTATGAGAGATGTCAGCAACTATACATACCATGATCAGTCATACTGGAGCTATACCTATAATGCAAAGGAACAATATATAAATTGCAAACATTGACATGCCATCTTCAGTACCGTAAACAACACAGCAAAGTGTGTATTTGGTGTTAAATGTGCAACACCATGTATATTTAATGACATTCAACATGTTAAGCAGCCTGGTGTACACATCATATGGATGTACATGTTACACTGCACCAATAACATTGTATGTAAGCATACTAGAAGAATGAATGAGTATGGGCATACTATGGGTATTGTGTTTGCATAAGGAACAACACAATGCTAAAATATTAGTGCTTTGTTACCCCAGTTGTATTCACATACACACAACTAATGTACAATGGAAGAGGGATTATATAACCTGTGCAACAATAACATACCGGTGCCACATCCCTTTGTGCACACAGCAGAGAAAAGAAAGGTGTGCAACCCATATTCATCTGTGTCCTAACAGAAGGTTATATAAAGAAACATTATTGTTAATATAACATAATTTAACTATAAAAGTAGAACTTGGAACATATCTGTTTTTACTTACAAGAAAAAAATGAATTGATGAGATTCTGGCGTGTCTGGCCACCACTGGCTGTTTGTTCATTTTCAGCAGCTACATGGGTGGGATGCTAGTCTACCAAAGGCTCAGCTAGGTCTGATTGTACATTGTGCCTGAGTGCAACATTGTGCAAAATGCAACAGGCAAGGATAATATCAGACACTTTTTGAGGCTTGTATAGAAGAGCCCCACCAGTTCTGTCCAGACACCTAAATCTGGTCTTGAGTAGGCCAAATGTCCTCTCTATAACAGATCTTGTAGAGATATGGGCTGCATTGTACATCTCCTCTGCTTCAGTTTGAGGGTTTAGCACCGGAGTCAAGAGCCACGGCCTAATTCCGTATCCCGAGTCACCTATAATGAATGGAGCACACATAAGCTTACATTAGTGATAAGATTCTACAATGCCAACATTCCTAAATAAAAATGTGTTTTGTGTTATAACATGTAAATCTGTACTCACCCAGCAGCCAACCATGTTCAAAATGTCCCTCTTCGAACGCATGGAAGACTGAAGAGTTCCTCAGGATAGAGGAATCGTGACTGGAACCAGGGAATTTGGGTACCACATGCATTATCCTCATCGTGGCATCACATACCACCTGTACATTGAGTGAATGGTAGTGCTTACGATTGCGGTACACATGCTCACTCTGACTAGGTGCAATCAAAGCAACATGTGTGCAATCGATTGCACCCAGCACAGATGGTATCCCTGCTATATTATAAAAGCCAGTCCTGACTTCCAGCCACTCTGTTGCCTCTGTAGGAAAATGAATATAATTCCTAGCGCGTTTATTGAGTGCATAGAGAAACTGGGTAAAGGCCCGCGAGAATGTATATTGCGAGACCCCGCCCACTATGCCCACAGTTGTCTGGTATGACGCGGAAGCAAGATAATGTAATGAGCACAGCATTTTAACAAGCCCAGGGACTGCACGACCTCTGGCTGTGAAAAAATCTAAATCTCCCCTTATCTCCTCATAAAGAGATAAGATTGCTGCTGAACTCAAACGATAGCGACTTACAATCTCCTCCTCACTCATCCCATCTAACAGGGTTCTCTCCCTGTACAGACGCGGACGAGGCACAAGTTGTCTCCTCTGTCTTCTCCTCTGATCTCCTGTCCCTCTACCTGTCCCTCGGCCTGTCCCTCTCCCTGTCCCTGTCGTATCCGCGTGACTGTCCCTGTCACTGTCCCTCGGTGTGTCCCTCCCTTGCCCTATATCATTCTCTTGATCATCAAGCATGTCATAGAAAAGAATGTTCCTGCGTCTCCTAAACAATCGCAACATTTTGAAATGAGTAGCTGTGAATGAGCAGGTAATGTGCGTCCTTTAAATAGGTATGTGATGATGTCAGGTGACATAGTAAAATGCAAGGTGTTACATGAACATAATAAAGTACTTGTGTGGCAAGCTGTGTGCAGTTGTTGTTATAAGTATTTGTTGTGTGTATTCTGCAGGGAATGATGATATTTGCCAATGATGTGACGTGAAGCTTTGTACAAAGATTGCTTGCAAATAAATAGTGTAATGTGCAATGCATGTAACACTTGTGAACGCAACAGTCAGTCATGTAATTAGACAAAAAGGCTGAGATTGATGTGGGAAAAGTTTTGTGTAACATGTGTAATTAGCCATGTTATTGTCACATGTTGCCAACAATGAATAGTCGTGTGCATATGCATGCATTTCTGTAATGAGGATAGTTGCTATAGAATGAGTTTACAAGGTGTCCCAATGATGAATTACTGTACATGTGTGTATAAGTTAGGTTGAAGTGCTTGTAATGCTACGGTTACAATGTAAACAGGCAATGTGATTGAGCGTCCAATAAGTGACGTCATGAAAATAGGGAGTACCCAAAACTAGATGTAAACATGAGAAGACAGATGTACATGAACGTTTAAAGATGCGTGACACATTACAAGCATTGTGTAATGTAAAGGAACATGAATATACGGTGTATGTGTGACATGTGTAACATCATGTAAATAATTGTCGGTCAGTTCAGTAAAATGTGTGATATGATGTGAGGTTCTCCTTTAAGAGTTGAGTATAGTATTTTCCCTTGCCACACCATCACATGATGAGTAATGTGACCCGCAAATGCTGAAAACATGTAAAAGTAGAATGTTATGCAAATAATACACGTCAGCTGTGACACAATGCAGGGAATGCCCCCCACAATGTAATGCAAATGACGTTTGTATTGTGAGCAATGAAACGTAAACAGTACTATACTGTTATACGTCCCCGCTCCATTGACTCCATTGATGTACAGAAGATTTTTTTTTTCTAAGTGCCGTTCCTGCAGCCTTAGCGATCGTTCTCCCGTCCAAACTGCCAACTTTAGTTGGCGGGAGAAATTGGCCATAACATCTCAATTTCGTAGTGCCGATCAGCCCCGATAAGCTGATTTTTTTTCTTGAATCCAGCTGATTTAAAAAAGTGGCGATCAGTGGCGAAAACAGGCTTATCGGCAGCCGACTGGCCATAACCAAATTATCGGCGCCGAAACCTGCCGAAATCAAGCACTTATCGACGCTTACTGAATCTCAAACCCAATTTTGGCTATAAAATGCCGAAAAATACCTTATCAACGCTTACTGCATGAGGCCCTTAGTGGCATCATGAGAAAGTAGCCTCTAGGGCTTTGACAAAGGGCTTTGCCCGTAACGCGTCAGAGTGGGTGGTTGGTCCCCTTTTTTGTGGTGTCTCCCCTTGTTGACCATTAAAGGAGTTTTTTAACCTATGGTGTGCTGGTTCCTGTTGCTTGTCCCTGGGCTGTGCCCCACTTTCCTCCCTAGAGGCTACTTTCTCCTGATCTTCAATCAAGATGGATGCACGGCTACATGGATTTCCTGCACATTTCAACTCTTTATCAACAGTGAGTGGACTTTGATATTATTCTGATTGTGTCATCTATACTGTTCTGTGACTTTATCTGAGTGTGGTTGGTGAAAACGGGACCCTCAGCCTTTGGTGTGGTGACCCCCCATTACCCTATAAATCCCACTCTAAGATTTAAGCCAATATTGGCAGTCACATGCTTATGAACTTTCAATTTGGATGACAATTGCTGTCAAATCTTCTGAAGCAGTTCTATACAAGTTTTCAAATTATGAAGTCCATGGTCTATGGGACATGAGATATGCTATACCTGTGGACTTTTTCTGCTGCACCAATATTGGACTCTATGTCCTGTTTTCCTGTATTAGTGGCATCATGTCCTTTGCTGCTGTCTCTTTGGAAATCATGGCCAGCTGCCCAGGTGCCAGGCCGGATGAAGGTGCCTGTCCTCTTCAACTACAAATGGATTTCCCGTTAACTAAAAAAATGGGATACATTGATGCTAAAAGATGCTGGATTAAAACATCTTTCAGTATTAATATATCTCCAAAATATTAATTCACCAGATCTATTGGCGGTTCATATTTAGACAGTAATTGCTAATGAACAAAATGTGTTTTAGAGTCTATAAAGCAGTGTCTATAATGGATTCTCATTATCTGAGGAAGAGCCATGTGAGCTGCAAATTTGTAGGCAATTAAAAAAAAAGTAATTGTGTAATAAAAAATGTTCTTTATTAAAGTGAATAATACTTTTTACAAATCTAAGAATCTCTATACATCTACAGTAAATTGATTGGGTGACTGGGGCTGAGAGGAGGTGGAGGTGAATTAGCATGGTCCATATCTGAACCCCTCAGTCTACATCTGCGTCGTCCCAAAGGCAGGTGCCTGATGGGGTTCCCCAAGAGCTGCTCCCCTCTGCACAGAACCAGTGTGCTAAGGGTTAATATCTGGAATGTTAATGCCTCTGGAGGACAAAGGACTCTGAAACCACAGCAGCATTCAATCTGAACCCCTTAGTCTACATCTGTGTCGCCTCAAAGGTGGACAACCACATTTACAACTCTAACTGTCCATGAAATGTCTGTGAATTGCCTGTATAACCTCTGTTCATTTAATGTAACCATGTATTGTTATTATAACTCTGTGCCCAGGACATACTTGAAAACGAGAGGTAATTCTCAATGTATTACTTCCATGGTGTCACGCGCATCACACCTTTCACCTTTGTGTCCCGTATTTTTGGAGATGCCACCTGGCAACCCTATGGATGACTGCGGGCACCACCTTTGAAAATCAAGGAAGTAAAACATTATCTAAAACGGTAAGTACCTTTGGGAACCGTGACATCTCCGTAGCTAAATAAAGCGACTTCAGCTCTGGAGAAACCCTCGGTTTCAATTGGGTAAAAAAAACAATATCCAAAATCGTGGGCTTGCTGCTCTAATCTATCATTTCAGCAGAATTACATTACAAATTGTGTATTGGAAAAGATTTCATTAAAATAACTAGCAACATATTATCATTTAAGGTGAACCCAGGAAAAGACAAGCACCCTCCTCATATTATACACATGTAATCAATACACAGCGACATCAATATTTTCTATGGGAGAAAATTGCAGCCTTTTTATACACTGCTGAAATGATAAAGCTTTCCACAGAGATATCTGTGTATTTTAACAGTCTTGTTTGAGAAGCAACATTGACAAAAACATGTGCAATTCAGTACTACGGATTTCAGCTTTAACAGACCATTGCGAATGAGTAAATATAACCTATGAAACTGATCGCACTGCATATCCACATATTCTTTTGGTGACCTACAGAAATGTCAAGATAATGCTTGTCAGTTGAGTTCTCTCACTGTCTCTCTGCCTGAGGTTTCCTGGCTCCTGCAAGTCCTCCCAGACCCCCCACCCCCTGCTCATGCACCAGCATGCAAACACAAACGTGTCACTTGCCAACTTGCTAACATAAGAGGAAACATTGTTCTGGGGCCAGAGTTTATTTTGCTGCCTTTTTGAAAGGGGAAGCCCTGGTACCTTCCCACGTCATCTACAGCCCTCCCAGAAATGCCTCATGCCTCAGATGAAAGGGATACGCCGTTTTACAGTGTTTGTCGACATACAGGGGTCTTGGGGCCAAAGCATGTGGCAGACACAGAGGAGCAAGAAGGATTTATGGTTACTGGCAGACAGATGTGAAGAGAGGGAGTGTCCGTTGTTGTGAACTAAGCACCAAACACAGTCTGCTTATGGTGGAAACATGGTGCCAATAGAACAGGTTGATCCATTCCTGTTATTTCACTGCATTCGAAAAGCATTCTGGGAAATGCAGCCAGATCTTCCAATTGGCAAAACCCATGATTGGGTCAGCCAGTCAGTTAAGGGCTGCGGTGGCAATCTGTGGGATCCTGGGGTGCCCATTCCTCCTTGTCTTGTGTCGGGACGGACTAAGAGAAATTAAGCATTAACCCAGTCTAATAAGAAATATATACATTAGATAGTACTGTAAGACGATACGTATAATGTGCTTAATCAGTTTAGCAACAGCAATAATAGGTATATACACAGATTATAGGACCAACAGAAATAATATTAATAAAGAAATTCAATGCAAGCTGCACTCTACCGTTTTCTCTATTATAGTCCTATTGTATGTATGTATATCTTTATATAGCGCCATCCAGGTACATGCTGTAGTACTTCACAGCAGTAATACACGTGATATAATAATAATAATATAACACATAGTGGGAATAAGCGCTTCAGACATGACAGTAACAATACGAAAGAGGGAGTCCCTGCCCCAAGGAGCTTACAATCTATTCTATATCTATGCCTCATCAACTTATATTGTGAATATTGGTTTATTCCTCCCCTGTTAGTATCCTATAGTATCCAGATATATATGTGCACCTACAATACTTTGCGTAGAAAGATTCCCATAATAAGTACTAGGAGGCACATTAATAAATGGGATAGAGAACAGAAAAGCCTAAAAACAAGAGTAGTACAAAAAATGGAATACATTTTTTTTTTTAAATTGAACAAAAAACCCAATCGTATAAAGAAAGGAGAGGTAAAGGGAAAGTATAAAAACGAGACGAATAAAGAACATTGTTAGGAATGTTAGACTGACGAATAGAGATGGGTGAATTTTTGGGGCAGATTTGGATCTGTAGTGGACCGGTCGGTTCCTTCAGTCCGCGGATTTCTGCGGATCAATCTCAAAAAGGGCGGTTCGCTTTTTCAGATTTATTATTTTTTATTAGTATTATTATTATTATTACCAATACACTCCGTGGACGGATTTGTAGAATCTGATCTGTTGCTGAATCCGCGACTTGGATTCTACAAATCCGTCCACGGGTTCTATCCATTGGGGTTTTTTTGACGAATACGCACGGATTAAAACCGACCAAATCCGTTTGCAGATTGGACATTGCGAAAGGGATTTTGCGAGGAAAATGCGAGAAAATCCGGGAAACGAATTAGGGCGGATTCGCCTGTCTCTATTGATAAACAGGAAGAAGGAAAAAGTGTGCGTCGGAGGGAAATACAAAATATAAAAAACTGAAAGGTTAAAGTTATTTTTGAATACCTGTTATTCATTATAGTTTTCATCAATATGTGAAGCATATGAAAACAAAACAGAGTAACACACCTCATTTTGGCAAAATTAAGGTCACAGCTTTATTTGCATATACATTAATGCCAGCCAGCTCCCTGCATCCTCCCAATAAGGCTCATATCTTAATGGGCACAGTTAATGCATTGGGGGCTCACCATACAGCTACTCAGCTTCCTGCCAACACCCACATTCAAATAACATTTAGGGTGAGTTGAAGAGCTACTCCCATCCTGCAATGCCCCCCATATCCCACCCCTTGCTTCACTTTTGAGGCTTACATTACAGTCGTCTCCTAGTCCCGGTGCAACGCTGATCCCACCCTTAATCTGTGCCCGGGGTATAACTTTGAGCTGGCCTGGCTAAACTGCCGCTGTGACGACAAGCACAGTAATAACATATTGGCATCTTTATCTGCATTTTGAGGATTTGTTTGCTCAAAAAAAAAAAGTGGGCACGTCGGTGGGCGTCAAATTCTCAGCGTTCTCCAGGTTTGCCTCTGGGACTCGCTCTTTATTCCTGCATTGTCCTGTGATCTTCCACCCACCTGGTCCTGTCTGCCCCTCCACTGCACTGGTGGCACCTCTGGCCCCAAGGTGTGAACCCCCGTTTGGTCACACCTCCCCCGGAATTGTCACCTGGGAACCTTTATGTATGCAGATTCCTGGTCTGGTAAAAGGAAAGGAAGGGGTGAGGCTTTGCTGCCCCTTATGGGGGCTAGATATCCCCATGTGCAAGCTTCAGGGCCTCTGCCCTTCTCTATGGTTTGGTGCTTGATGAGAATAGTACAGATGCTGAAAATGAGGTAACAAAGCTCTGAGATCTACGTTAACACATCTGTACATTGAATAGGCAACAATAACACAGATTTCTGCTATTATAATGCGTGTTCACTATTATCATTTCATAGTCAAGTGCTGCCTCCCTGTGGGGGTTTGGTTACCTGATGCCAGGAGACAGTGAAATGCAGCCGCACTCCCTTCACTGCCAGGACGGGCTTTCAGTAGGCTGGGGTATAAAATGTAATGGTACTGGTTAACCAGATTATTCTTTTTTTAAATGTTCTACATCAGTGGTGGCCAACTTCAGTCCTCAAGAGCTACCAACAGGTCAGGTTTTCAGGATATCCCTGCTTCAGCACAGGTAGGTCAATCAGTGGCTCAGTCTTTGACTGCACCACCTGTGCTGAAGCAGGGTTATCCAGAAAAATAACCTGTCGGTAGCTATTGAGGATTGGAGTTGGCCACTCCTGTTCTTCATTAATCAAATGTTGGGGGAAAGTTCTTTTTACTATACTTTAGACCAGCGGTGCGCCACCGGGGGGGGGGGGGGGGGGGCACGGGCTGTTGCAGAGGCTCTGCCCCGAGGCATTTAATTTAATGCTGGGGTTCACGTGAGGCCTCTGCAATAGAAAAAACTTACCGGGATTCAGACGCTGTGACGCGTCTCCATGGCAACACTTCTAATACACAGTCTCTCCAAATAAAGAAAGAATACATAAATAATATATAAATATATAATTGTGAAGTCCTCAAAGGTTATAACCAATGATGATTGAAGAAAGAAGAAAGTCCTTTCCTCCTGATGATGACACAGCAGAAATGAACTTAGTCCCCAATAAAGTGTGAATTCTTCCTTACTGCAACAGCTGTCCTCTTCAATGAGACAAAAACGGGGACAAAACATTGCGCAGTAACGTATAGCAATGACGCCCTCCTATGTTGATGTCCCGAAAAAATGCCTACTTACTAGAAATAGGAAGATAACGTGCAGTGGATAGAAACTGTATGATGAGCCCTCTGAGTCCAATCTTCTCCAAGGTGGCACGAACCCCACGTGGTATCCCTGGTTCAGATGGATGTCAAAAGGCCCTCTTTCACACAGAGTGTTTCCAGGATCTGCTCCAGTGTTCCTATGTTTAGATCTTCGTATCATGGGATAAAAAGAAAGGGGGATTGCTCAATATCGTCTAAACTTTATTGTACACAACCTCACGTGAACAGAAACGTACTCACAATGTTTCTGTGAATTAAAAGCAATGGATTGAAGTGCCGCAACAGGCTTGATACCTCCGCACAGTCTCTGACAGTCCTTAGTGTACCGTGTGCTCCGCGTGCATCCCACGTTACTCCGGTGCACAGTGATGACGTCACTGTCCCCGATGATAACTCCGGTGGGGGGGGGGGGCAGGAGTTATCATCGGGGACAGTGACGCAACAGCGCTTTGTCAACGAGTGTGGCATAACCCTGATGAAGGTCCCTCCTGGGTGACCAAAACGTTGGTTGCAGTACCCTTTGATCTAATACAGTTTTTTTGTCTGAAGACTACATGCAGTGTGCTGTCTCATTGCTGGACTCCAATCTGGTAAATATTTTTGTTCTATTCATATGGGATAAGCATCTGTTTTTGCCTGGATACTAGTGTGCCAACTGCTTTCTTATATATATATATATATAATCAAAAAATAAATAGATGATACCGTTCTGTGGCTAACGTGTGGCTAACGTTAGCCATAGAACGGTATCATCTATTTATTTTTTGATTATTGAAGCTCGGCTAACACGGTACTGATACCTCTACATATATATATATATATATATATCTAGCACTGTATAATTCCCACACAGTTGGTGGGACGCCCATCTACTTATTGATACTAAATTGAGAATGTACCCTTCTGTATGTCATACATAGAAATGCATGGTGAACTTAGTCTCAGAGAAAAGCAGCCAAATCAAATTCTATGTTTAGCCCATAGGGTGTGAGGGTTTTGAGTTCATACAGTATATCCAAAATGATTCTTTGAAATTTGATTAACTCTATCTCCCCCTCTCCAACATGCCTTTGATGCCTTTGGGCATTCTATTGCTTGTGACAAAGTGATGGTGAGAAAACAGGCGCTAATAAGATACTAGTGTTCACTAATAATTAAGTGCGTAAATAATACACATATAATAGTGTTAAACCTTAAAGTGACTATAAATAGTGCAACTATAAGAAATATATAATAAAAGTTGTAGCCCCCTGCTCAAACCCTCTGGAACAGACTGTCTTGGCTGGTCCCAGATGATCGATACACTTTCTCACAACCCAGGGGGAGCATGTGGGAAAAAAACAACAAAGAAAGCACACTAAGTGCAGACAATAAAGTGCAATGGTGAAGCTTGAATTCAAACTTGGCTCCTATGTGCAGCCTACTCACAGGATGTTAGTAGGATAAGGGCAGTGACAAGATGGGTGGAATCTGGTGGGTCTTTCTGGACACAGACAGGAAGCAACTCGGGCTCAGAGGTCAGGTGCAAAAGTACATGGAAAAATAAAGAAAAACCTCCATGGTGCAGATCAATGATACAAAAGGTAATTTTATGGAATGCTAAAAATGTGCACTTACAATTTAAAAATACAATATAAGCGTTTGTCACTAAAAGTGAATAGGAGTGTAAGTGATGGTTGCCGCAGCTCACCGCACTGCCGACGCCTCGAAGTTCCTGCACAACAGGCTTTCTGTGGTCCCCTCTCCACCGTAATGTGTGGGGATCACCTCCAGCAGTTTCTCCGGCGCGATACGTCACTTCCGGTGTGCACGATCAGCTCCGTCGCGTCACTTCCGGTACGGCTCGAGATTGACAGCTTGCAGCACCAATCCTCTCACTTCCTGGGCGGGTCCACTCTACGCGTTTCGCCAATGGTTTAGTCAATTAGTGACAAACGCTTATGTTGTATTTTTAAATTGTAAGTGCACATTTTTAGCATTCCATAAAATTACCTTTTGTATCATTGATCTGCACCATGGAGGTTTTTCTTTATTTCTCCATGTACTTTTGCACCTGACCTCTGAGCCCGAGTTGCTTCCTGTCTGTGTCCAGAAAGACCCACCAGATTCCACCCATCCTGTCACTGCCCTTATCCTATGGCACTAGTCCCCTTTTGATATTATACTGTAAATGTGTTCACATATCCTGCTCTGTAAAGCCCGGCTAGTTCTACCAATGTACAGCAACCTGCATGGGCATTCAAGCAGATAAATGACAAACTTACTGTGACAGTTAATGTGCCATTGTGTCTGATATTCTGTGTGTTCTTAGAATGACGTTTTTTTTATTTGAACTAAATTTACAGGCAGTGCATTTGGTACAGGTGTAATATCCTTTAATGTTATTTTTAGAGGCATGGAAATCCTTACTGATTTCAACTGAGGACAACTTGGTGATTAATTTAGTTTTAAGGTTGGAGAATATCTTTAAGAAATATATATTTTCTAAGAATTCCAGAATGTTTATTTAGAATGTTTTAAATCTTTGGTGCCTTCTTGATATATTGTGTAATGAATGGCACTCAGTTGTTTTCCTTTTTGGTCTTGATCTTATATTCCAAAAGAGTGGATCTGTTAATGTCATTCACTTTATACATTGCTATATCTAATTCTTTTTGGGTATATTCTCTGTCCAAGAATGTCTTTTTTAGGGCTTCTGCTTGTTCCAAAAACACTCCTTCATTTGAGCAATTACGCTTGAGCCTTATAAGTTGTCCCTGGGATATTTTTTACCCATTTGGAATCATGATGACTACTAGCTAAAAGAAAATTATTATCTCGGACATTCTTATAGTATGTCTTAGTCTGTGTCGTATTATTAGTTAAATAAATTTCAAGGTTTAGGAACTATTTGTCCTTTGCTTTGCTTGAAAGTAAAATGTAAGTTTCTATCATTGTTATTGAGATACATTTTGAATGGTTCTAGTTCATCCAGGGTGCCACTCCAGATTAAAATTACATCATCTATGTAGCGCCACCAGAGCAGCAGACTTGCACACAATGGACAATTGGACCAGATTGCGTCATACTCCCAAATGCCCATAAAGATGTTTGCATAGCTGGGTCCGAATCTGCTTCCCATAGCGGTACCACATATCTGCAAATAGAACTGATGAACTAATGTAAAGAAATTATGATTCAAAATGTATTTGATGCCCTTGACTAAGAACTCACCTAATGCTGCTGGCATGTTTGGATCTTTCTTTAATGTACGTATAATTGCTTCACATCCCAGTTCGTGTGTGATAATGATATAAAGTGACGTAATGTCACTTGTCACAAAAATATAGTTTGATTGTCATTGAACATTTGAAGGACTTGTGTCATATCTCTAAGATACGATTGTAGCTTCACTACATACTTTTGCAAATGATAGTCAATAGACTCGGATAGGTATGAAGGAAGGGATTGTATCCCCGATATTATCGGACGTCCTGGAGGGTGAGTGATATTCTTATGGATTTTTGGGATTGCATAGAAGATTGGGATCCGGGGGTGTTTGGTTGTCAGGAAATTATGTTCTTTTTCATTTATTACTTGATTGTCCAATCCTTTTCTAAGAAGAATTCTCAACTCTTCACAGAATTGGATTGATGGATTATTGTCAAGTAATTGATATGTATCTCTATCACTCAGGATTCGATTTGCTTCTGCTTTATAATATATCGTATCCCTGACAACCGAAACTATATGGAATATGAAGACAGAAAACAGCACACAATGCTCATAGTTAAGTAAAATTTAGTATAAAAGTCGTCATAGAAAGGGTAAGTATTCTGCGTACATCAAAGTAGTTCTTTTAAACATTTCATGTTACAAGACAGGAGTTACCACACTGGAACCAGACGGGATGTCAGACGCCATCTGATCTCTCTTGGATGGTGTTTGGATAGGGTTGGTTTTCTCACGGTAGGTGGCACCACACAAGCGGACACGATAGATCCTCCTCAGCGTGTACAGGAAACAGTCTCTTTAGCGGTAATTACCGCAAAATAGATATTTAAAGACAACCTTCCAGGATCGCATGCACAGCAGTGTTAGCGTAGAGACACCCGACGTCACGAGCGATCGTGACTAGGAGGTATCGGTAGGGGAATCGCAATGGAACAACTGCAGGCTCCAGTGGAGCAATAGGGATACTAATGTCCATAGAGAATAAAAGGACTCCAGCCCAGAGGTAGCTCAGACAATGCGAGGCGACAGTTGATGACGTCACTATGTATCGCCACAGCAATTGCGGCTATGCAGGATATGTCAAACAACCAATATTAAGCCGCACGTCAGAACTTAGGGCTCAAGGAGTCAAAAAAGCACACAACAGTGTAAAATCTGATACTGCCTGTATGCCAGTATCTCCTATGCATTTGATTCCCACAGTCACATGACGGGGGACATTTTGATGCATAGGAGATACCGGCAAACTATAACGTGGCTTGTATCTCGGGAAGCAAGGGGTCTCCGGACCTGAAATCAACGCGTTTCTGCTCTGGAGACCCCATGCTACAATACACTAGTAATAAAAACATAATTACAACTTTTAACAGATTCGTAACCATAGCGGCTATCTGCTACGGTAATGAAGCTCCCTTAATGTCATTTTTATTAATAGTGTGCGGGAGCAGGGGGTCTCCTGAGCTGAAGCGCTTTGATTTCAGCCTCAGTGACACCCTGTTTCCCGAGTTATAGGCCCTGGTATGGGGCATCGGGTGCCAGTCTCTGCGCCATTTTTAAATCGTCCGCGTCACGTGACCGGAGGGATTAAAATCATCAATGAGATACCGGCACCCCATATCTGGCCTGTAACTCGAGAAGCAGGGAGTCCCCGAGGCTGAAATCAATGCGGTTCAGCTCAGGAGACCCCCTGCTCCCACACACTTGTAACGGGTATTCCCCCCACCCAATCTCATATATAGTGTGGGTGAGTAGAACATGCGGTGTTACCGGTGTGGTGCGTATACCTGCAGGCTCACAGGAGGTCTGAGCCTCCGCTAATGAGAGCCTGGGGTGAATCCTCTGGAACAGATCTTCGTTTACAGCGCTTCCACCTATGTAGGATTCTATGGACGTGTAGAATGACCCTACATAGGAACCCAATTAGAAACCACACACACAGTCAGTGATTATAATAACTAAGGACTTTACTAACGAATAATAATGATAACCTGTGTCTCTCTCACGGTGAGACACTAACAGTGACGTCTCGCAGGACGATTCCCAAACACTAGGTGATCCCACCCAGTGTCCCAAGAACCCCACCCAATGTCCCGTACTCCTACAGAGATAGTCAATGGGTGACTGCGCAGTCACTAAGAACCTCTAGGCCTGTTGGTGCACATGTGATGGTATAATATCTGCCGAGCACTCCGGTGCTCGGGTCAGCAACAAACTTCTCAAAGGGTCAGACGTGTGATGAGTCCGTCTGATCCTCCAACCGAACTCCTTACACGTGCGGACCACTAGGGCGGTCCCACTCTGGAATCGTCTCTGTGTACCCCAACGTGGGTCCAACCGCTTCCACAGGAACAGCAGCAGCCGCTGTGTCCCTATCTATATAAATGGTACTAACGTGACAGGAACCCTAACCTAGGGCCTGTCCCTATAGTACAGCAACCTGTAGTGGCTTGGGGAACTCCTAGGGCCAGCAGGGGGTAATGACCTGTCCCACTCCCCCAACTACCCAAGTCCCTTCGGTAAGTGATCTGGAATGGACTAGAGTACTCTTCCATGCAGTACTTGGGCGTCTACCTACTGTTGGCTAGCCTAGTGCAGATCCTCTCCAGAATTCCTGACCTCGTTAACAGGCTATCCCTTCAGGCATCCTACCCCTAGCGCTACCTCAAGGTGACTAGAACAGCTATAGCCCTTCTCCAGACCCACTACTCTCTGACTAGTCCCAGCGCCTACCGCAGCAAGCTGTAACTCACTGGAGGCTGCAGCCAACGTGCTGCGCAACAAGGTGCCTGCCTATCAGACCTCACAGCACTGCTCGCTGTGACCCTGACAATGCATCACTCTAACAACACTAAGGGCAGCGTCCCTATCTTGGGCCTCCCTCAGTACTTAACCCACTACACTAGCGGGGGGGTTGGGGCCTACATGGGGTGTGGGTACCTATGGAGTGCAGGAGCTGCTCTCACTCCCCGCACCCTTCTTCCCTCACAGCTCCCTAGCTCCAACTCTCTATCACCTTCTGAACAGTTACCCACCCAACTAGTGGGGAGTTGGGGTCTACCTGGAGTGTGGGTACCTATATGGGGCAGAAGCTGCACTCGCTCCCTACACCCTACTTCCCTAACAGCTCCCTGACTCCAACTCTCTAACTGCAGACTTCCTTCTCTCAGCTCCCACTAATGTAAGTGGCAGGGTCCCTAACCTGAGGGCTGCCCCTGGCAACACTCACCTTACTGGGGAGCTGAGCTATCCTGGACCAAAGGGGGTGCTGGCCTAATACAGGGGAGTCCCTCTCTCCTGTACCCTACCTCCTTCCCTTGTCTGCCTCCTTGCTCTGCTTCTTCCTGACTGACGTGACTCATGCAAAGCCCGGGAAATGTATCTCTTTTCCTCCAGGGCAGTCCTACATCTCTATTGGCTCCTATCAAGCACCTGGTGCCTGCCTCGCTATGCCTCATGGGAATTGTGGTCCCGAGGCCCCTACAATAACATTGGGACCGCGTGCGTTCCTCCCCTCTGCCTACACTAACTCCTAATGGCCGCCTCAAGCTCTCCCTATGCTTCCCTACTCTCGCGCGACCTCCTAAGAGCTGCCTTAGCTCCCTACCCCTATCTGCGCATGCGCGACCTATCTGGGGCTCTCCTGCCCTCGCGCGATCACTGCGCATGCGCGACTTGAAGCGCAATGGCGGCGCTCTCCTCGCCGGCCGCCGGGACCTTAGAGACGCGACCGCGGCCTTAGCAACGGCCCGATCGCTACCCCGGCAACCGGCCCGCTCGCGGAGACAGCGCACCGCTCCCTGCAACGGCCCCCACCCTTGGGATGGCCGTCGGGTCTGCCGCTGGCCTCCGGCAGTACCCAGCATCGCTTGTGCCCACGGAGGCTCCCGAGGGGGTCGAAGGGGGCAAAGGGTGACCTGGCTACACTCTCCCCCTGGTGAAACACCCAACGCCCTCGCTTGGGGAACGACATAACAGGGCACAATTTCACACACTGACAAATGGCATGGCATACCCCGTACACTTAACAGATCGGCTTTAACCTCACCAACACATGTCACATCACACCCCATAATTCCCGAGGCTAGCTGAGACCATTTGTGGGGTGCCCCTAACTGATCAGGTGTGGGTACCTCACTTTTGCGTCCGTGAGCCTCTCCCAGAAAATTCTCTTGAAGAGCACACTCTGGGGTGACAGTCACTGGTTCAGTACTACTTCCTCCCCCTGGTGGAAGGAATAGCACAGTGTCTTTCAACCCGGTCTTTACCTGGTCATCCACGCCTTGGAAACAGCAGGCCAGGCGGCCAAGACCTTTCCCACGGTCCACTACTTGGCGGATGGGCCGCTTCTCTTTCAGCAAAGTCTCTGTTTCACCTGGCAGGGGGTAAAGGGTAGATACCTTACCACTGCGGTGATTCACGGTGTCCAACAGGTCCTCGGGGACGCTGTCAGTTCCCACCTTGGTAGTATCGGGACCTGTCCTCAACTCTTCTGGGACAGTCCACTCACTGACTCGAACTTCGGGAGCGTTGGATCCCAGTCCTGGGACCACTTGTGTCGGAGCACACGGGCTCACACTCCGCTCAGAAGCCGCTACTCTGGCCTTCTTCACGGCCACCTCCATCGGAGCCTGTGGGGGGCAAGGGGGTTCCTTACCACTCGGCTGGCTTGCGATGGGTTTCTCTTCTTCTGGCACGATAGGCAGTGGGCACTGGTCCACTCGCACCACTGGACAGCTATCTTCTAATGAGGACACCTCCGCCAGGACGCGATGCCGAGGGGAGCCCTTCGCCCGGGCGACCAGACTTAAGGAGCCATCGTGCTCCACGGTCACCTGGAGGCTCACCCCCAACACCCCTGAGGCAGTCGACTCACCCTTGTCGTCTGTAGGTACTGGTCCCAAGCCTAGGACCGATGGTACCTCTGCAGTAGGTCTGACTGACCATCGAAGGGCACACGGGCCCACAGCAGGGTCCGCAACATTGGAATACACCTCTTCAGAAATCAAACAGTCTAGCACGGCGTCAACGTATGGTTGCAGATTACAGTGTTTGCTCCCCCTGGTGGAATCTGTAGGAAGGGCACTTTCTACAAGGGAGTGGTTCTGGCTCTGCTCTGAGTCACTCACATCACTGGGGAGGGGCTCTGATTTTCGCGCCAATCCCGGACAGATTGTTGCAACATCTTGCTGTGCAGGTTGGCAGTCAGCAGCACGTGCGCTCTCCTGATTTGGCGGGAAACGCCATCCTGCTTGGTCTGCGTAGACTAGGGGGTACCCTTCTGAGGGGCCCCCGGGCATGAACAGTGCGGACGGTGCCTTTGCCAGGCATATATTCTCAGTGTGGGTTACTACAAAAAGAATGGTCTTCCATGTGGACGTGGGATCTTGCTCCTCATCTAAGACACATGTCCATGGCCACTCAGGAATTTTACACATATACTCCCGAACCTTCATTTTGGGTATAGTTACGGGAATGCCTCCTACCGCCACTACCTGTCCGGGGTCTAGGTATTGCCTCAAAGCCCAGGCCAGGACCTCGTCTCCGGACTTCACAAACATGGTGACAAAAATAGGGACGGGACAATTTGGAAAAATAGACAGGGCACCCCAGGTGGTATCTCAGCAGCGCCTCCAAATGTAACGGGTATTCCCCCCCACCCAATCTCATATATAGTGTGGGTGAGTAGAACATGCGGTGTTACCGGTGTGGTGCGTATACCTGCAGGCTCACAGGAGGTCTGAGCCTCCGCTAATGAGAGCCTGGGGTGAATCCTCTGGAACAGATCTTCGTTTACAGCGCCTCCACCTATGTAGGATTCTATGGACGTGTAGAATGACCCTACATAGGAACCCAATTAGAAACCACACACACAGTCAGTGATTATAATAACTAAGGACTTTACTAACGAATAATAATGATAACCTGTGTCTCTCTCACGGTGAGACACTAACAGTGACGTCTCGCAGGACGATTCCCAAACACTAGGTGATCCCACCCAGTGTCCCAAGAACCCCACCCAATGTCCCGTACTCCTACAGAGATAGTCAATGGGTGACTGCGCAGTCACTAAGAACCTCTAGGCCTGTTGGTGCACATGTGATGGTATAATACCTGCCGAGCACTCCGGTGCTCGGGTCAGCAACAAACTTCTCAAAGGGTCAGACGTGTGATGAGTCCGTCTGATCCTCCAACCGAACTCCTTACACGTGCGGACCACTAGGGCGGTCCCACTCTGGAATCGTCTCTGTGTACCCCAACGTGGGTCCAACCGCTTCCACAGGAACAGCAGCAGCCGCTGTGTCCCTATCTATATAAATGGTACTAACGTGACAGGAACCCTAACCTAGGGCCTGTCCCTGTAGTACAGCAACCTGTAGTGGCTTGGGGAACTCCTAGGGCCTGCAGGGGGTAATGACCTGTCCCACTCCCCCAACTACCCAAGTCCCTTCGGTAAGTGATCTGGAATGGACTAGAGTACTCTTCCATGCAGTACTTGGGCGTCTACCTACTGTTGGCTAGCCTAGTGCAGATCCTCTCCAGAATTCCTGACCTCGTTAACAGGCTATCCCTTCAGGCATCCTACCCCTAGCGCTACCTCAAGGTGACTAGAACAGCTATAGCCCTTCTCCAGACCCACTACTCTCTGACTAGTCCCAGCGCCTACCGCAGCAAGCTGTAACTCACTGGAGGCTGCAGCCAACGTGCTGCGCAACAAGGTGCCTGCCTATCAGACCTCACAGCACTGCTCGCTGTGACCCTGACAATGCATCACTCTAACAACACTAAGGGCAGCGTCCCTATCTTGGGCCTCCCTCAGTACTTAACCCACTACACTAGCGGGGGGGTTGGGGCCTACATGGGGTGTGGGTACCTATGGAGTGCAGGAGCTGCTCTCACTCCCCGCACCCTTCTTCCCTCACAGCTCCCTAGCTCCAACTCTCTATCACCTTCTGAACAGTTACCCACCCAACTAGTGGGGAGTTGGGGTCTACCTGGAGTGTGGGTACCTATATGGGGCAGAAGCTACACTCGCTCCCTACACCCTACTTCCCTAACAGCTCCCTGACTCCAACTCTCTAACTGCAGACTTCCTTCTCTCAGCTCCCACTAATGTAAGTGGCAGGGTCCCTAACCTGAGGGCTGCCCCTGGCAACACTCACCTTACTGGGGAGCTGAGCTATCCTGGACCAAAGGGGGTGCTGGCCTAATACAGGGGAGTCCCTCTCTCCTGTACCCTACCTCCTTCCCTTGTCTGCCTCCTTGCTCTGCTTCTTCCTGACTGACGTGACTCATGCAAAGCCCGGGAAATGTATCTCTTTTCCTCCAGGGCAGTCCTACATCTCTATTGGCTCCTATCAAGCACCTGGTGCCTGCCTCGCTATGCCTCATGGGAATTGTAGTCCCGAGGCCCCTACAATAACATTGGGACCGCGTGCGTTCCTCCCCTCTGCCTACACTAACTCCTAATGGCCGCCTCAAGCTCTCCCTATGCTTCCCTACTCTCGCGCGACCTCCTAAGAGCTGCCTTAGCTCCCTACCCCTATCTGCGCATGCGCGACCTATCTGGGGCTCTCCTGCCCTCGCGCGATCACTGCGCATGCGCGACTTGAAGCGCAATGGCGGCGCTCTCCTCGCCGGCCGCCGGGACCTTAGAGACGCGACCGCGGCCTTAGCAACGGCCCGATCGCGTCCCCGGCAACCGGCCCGCTCGCGGAGACAGCGCACCGCTCCCTGCAACGGCCCCCACCCTTGGGATGGCCGTCGGGTCTGCCGCTGGCCTCCGGCAGTACCCAGCATCGCTTGTGCCCACGGAGGCTCCCGAGGGGGTCGAAGGGGGCAAAGGGTGACCTGGCTACACACTATTAATATAAATTACACTAAAGCAGCTTCATTAACTTAGCGGATAACCAGGGCAGGTTTTTTGATGATCAATGTCATTTGCATATGCAGGTATATTTGCAAATCATTGATTTTACTCAAAAAGGTCGGTGTGGTTTGGGGTCCCTGAAGAGAGGTTTGAGGACGGCTGCTCTAGTAACATCTCACTTTGACAGCGGCAGACATCTATTGATAAAGATTTGCATACTTTGTTAATACAACATGTATGAGATGACCTTACAGAATATATGTATTGGTGACACTTTTCAAAAGAGACAAACTATCTAAATATGTCTCCCATATAATTACAGAGCCTTCTGCCTGTGATGGGATGAAAAAAACAATAACTATTCATAAATATTGCCATACATGAGCAATTAGGACTGCGGAGGTCCATGCATCTAATGGTCCATCTGTCAGACAGTACTGTATCTATGCGTTACATTTGCTTTTCTATGGGACCAATGCAACTAAAACACCTCACTACAAACAAGCACCTGTAATATATTGGTTGATTTTCAAAGCATCTTGTATGAAGTCAGGCAAAAGAAAGAGTTAAATGTCTAGCAGCACTTTATTCTCCAATTAATATTAACTTCTTCAACTGGTGGGCATTGATGGCCAGTGTGGGACCCAAACAAAAGATATAAGCTTTTCATGGACAAATAAGTAGCCTGTTGCTTTCTCTTAAGTTTCCTTTTATGTCCTTTTTCTGTCTTTCTCTTGCCTTTGAAACGCGAGTCATTCTTTGTTTAATTAAGTGCTTCCCTAATTGCTGTGTCGCTGGGACAAGGTGGCTTACAAAGGCTGAATCTGCGGAGGAAATATTCTCTAATTAGCAGGTGGCTTTCTGTCTGTTGAAGAGCCAGAAGTCAGTGATGTGCTCAGCGGACAAAGACATACGGAGGTGGAGGTAAGGGGGAAGAGGCACTAAGGGGCCATGCATCAAGTGCAGGTATGGGGTTATCGCACCGTGCAGGCGTTAACTGCTATTCAAGTCAATGTGAGTTAACGCCGGAGCGAGTGGGAAAACCTGTACCTGCACTTAATGCATGGACCCTTTAGAGAGGTTGTTAGACCATATTATCTAAGTTCTGCACACCATAAACCTTTACCCATAGTATAACATCTTTACCCTTTTATAGTCACTTATGTTGAGCAGATGTCGCTCCCCGTGTAACCCCCGTTGATTTGCAAGGCATTGATGAAAGGCCATCCCTTAACAGTTAACTCCTTCAATGCCTTTGGTATTGAGGAAGCGAAGCATGACTCACATTGTCCTACACTCTGGCTAACCTTTTCAATCATAACCACCATTATGAGATGGAGATGGTGGTGTCAACTACCTGGACACTGTTAAGTGGTAAAGTAAGTGGAACAATAGCAGGGTACCCCAAACACTGGTGTCGAGGATTAAATACACACTACTTTGACATATTCGGCGGTTGTTCCTAACCTGCTCAACCCGTCTTACTTTAAACATGTCTGTAAATGTCATATGTAATGGTGCAATATTAATATTCTGCACCTTAGACATGCTTGAAAACAAGAGAAAAGTGTAAAAAAAAATTTTTTCCGTGGTAAAATATTTTATACAGTAGATAAATACACTTCCAATAGAAGCGACTCACAAGAAATCCTTCTAATGGTAGTCGGACCAAGCAGTGATGGCACACACCAGTCATATGCTGTAACATAAGTGGTTGCTGATGAAGACTCTCGCAATATTCTAAGTATCAGACTGCAATGCTTGGAGTTCATCTGCTCTGCCACTTTCTGAGAAGTGAATGCACAGGTAACGCAGCTGCTCAAAGGAAGAAGGTTATGAGTTCAATGTCTTTCTCCCAGTCCACCAAACTCCTACCCACTCACCAACCCAGTTCTGGCCATCTTCTCAGATAGACCTGACTGCACTGAGAAGAACAATCACGCTGAATTACTAACAAGAAGATAGGCATCGTAGAGGGAAGAGTAATGTGTGAAACGGTGTCTGTACAATTCCTGTGCACCGCGTACTGCGCACTACACTGTAATTGTGAAGCGCTTTGAGTCCCATTGGGAGAAAAGTGCTATATGAAATAAAGTTATTATTTGTGTTCGGGACATTTGCCCATATTGTTGGGAATCCAAACTCAACACCAAGCTCAGCTCTACATAAGTTCACATTACTCCTTTGCTTTCCATTGGGGGTTTTGCATAATAAATCTGGTGATGTTTTCGGTCCCAGTTTTCAGCACAGAGACTTTGATACTTTGTAGATCTCCTTATCTCTCTGGCGGACCATACGGGTATAAATTAGGAGCCATGATGCATGTTCTTCATCCTCTTGTACATACACATTTATTATAAATAAATTAAAGTTTTGTTCACAAAGGTGTAATGTTACTGAATGCACGTACCTAGTTTGTAACCTTAAAGAAAGAATTATCACCAACTGAAAGTTACGGTCACTTTGTACGTGTAGATCGGGTACAATGTGGCGTTAGTGAGAAATGTCTTGTAATATAAGTGACTGGTCACATGCCTCAATGAAACTCACTCACTGGTAGCACTCTGACTTTCTACTGCTTCTTTAAAGCAGCAGTCCAAGCTGCATTTTTTTTACATGTTTATCCCCCCCCCCTTTTTACTTTCTGCATCAATATAATGCACACAAGTAAGTAAGTAATCCACAGATAAGTAATTAGCTAAGTTGCCAATTGATCCATTCTCCTGTGATCAATCAGCGAAGATGCGCTCTGGGGTTCACTAAATGGCATCGGTGCAGCAGAAGAGGACTAAAGATGCAAAGTTCTGTGGGGAAGATCATGTGACCAGGCAGTCACTAGATACAATTAGTGCACTGCTAGAGAGAGGGCAGGGCTCAACAAGGGGAGTGCCAGAGCCTGTTTCAGAATAAATGCGTAAATGGTTGCTATAGAAATAATAAATGCTTGTTACATTATAATATATTAAAAATGGAATTCAGAGTTGTTGTTTTCTTTAAAAATGCTACAACTATTTTTTCATGCAACAAAACTGATTTATTTAGAAACACACATGTAGAGTATTGCTTGGTCTGCTGCTTTAAACCCGTTCACTGCTTGATGGGCTTATGTGCATAATGTGTTACTTGAATATTCAGCACTTATAAGCAGTGCTACTGTAAATCATAGGGTACTGTGTGGCAAATCTGACTCTTCATGCTTTTCTAGTGTACTTTTTAGGGAAACAATGAAGAGTTCTGCTACAGTGTAATTCTAAAAGGCATGGCCAAAACATTGTGTAAAGCTCTTTGTATGTAGAACTAGAAATGTGCACACTTTTGCAAAACTGCAGCTTTTTGGATACTTGCTGTCAGAGAAAAACATTTTTACTCAGCAATTACATTTTGGACCCAAAGTTCAGTATGTTGCCAATTTTCACCAAATTTGGTGAATTCCACAGCTCATTTCATAAAATGTGGCAATTTTTGTAAAGTCATTTATAAAGTTTAAAAATTATACGTAAGTTGGTAGAGTAGGTGAATGTAGAAGGCTGACAGAAAGCAATATGTGTAAGTTTTATTATATGCACTTCAGGGAATTTGTGCACCCACAGTTTACCTCTACAGTAAGGTAACTATGATACTGGCTTTGGGCAGATTTTAATTGCACTAATCACATAAGCATATGCTTTATTTAACCCCTTCAGGGCTTTCACACATTTTTTTCACCAGTCCAATGGACAAGTGTAGGTACCTGCATTCGGGTTTGCCTGGTCGTGGCATGCAGGCTTATACAGTATATGCTTTGGCCAAAGGGTTTAACAAAATTACCCTTTTTCATAAGATTATTATTTTATTTTAGCCTAATTGGCAGGAGCACAGGAATCGTTCTTTCTGTTTAATTTAGCAGGTGCATTAAGAAATTCACACAATGATTAATGGGTATAATATAACATTGGGTCATTGTATCCAAGCGTTTGGAATTTTAGATGGATACGGCAAAGTTATTTTTTATTATATATATATATATATATATATATATATATATATATATATATATATATATATATATATATCAGCAGATAAATTGCAAGAACTCAGCCTAGTACTTGCAAATAGTGGCAAATAAGTATTAATAGCCCATCAGCATTACAGATATATCTATCTATCCAGCCATAACTCCCCTCCTTATTTTGGGCTTGGAGTAATATTTTTTTTCATTGTATTAACATTTAAACAAAGCAACATATTACATAACAAAACATAACATTAAATTCATGCATTAAACAGATATATTTATAAAAAATCCACCCTACAAAACAGAAATGTAGTGCCATTTCTCATCATTAAGCCTGGGTGATGAATCCTTATTAGTGCAGAGGATGTATACCCCCCCCCCTCCCTCCCTCCCTCCCCCTCACATAAAGACACATCACTCATCGCTTAGCCTTAGTTCAATATGTTTTATGTTTAAAGAAATGTAGGCGGGGCTTGTACTGACTGCACTGAAGGGTCTTAGTTATGTCAAACACTGGATCTCTGGTGCAGTATGAGCAGAATCCACCTGCATGAATCACAGCGCATCTCCATTCCACAGCCAGCAGGTAAGTGGGGGAGAGGGGGGGGGCGCTTGTGGTTAGGATTATAACATTATAAAATTGAGAATTAATAGTTTTATGAACATAAAAAGATTTCTACTGATTTTTATAGTTTTTTTTTTTTTAAATAAGGAAACATTATTCCAGCTTATTTGCAGCAATTGGGGGTAAATATAGGGTTTTTGTCTCACTGTTACACACAAGATTTATTGAAGGTACTGTAAATTCTATAACAAAAATGTATTCTGTGGCACATGTAAAGCTTTTATTCTGCTTTTCTTTTCATATCTATGTCTGTTGCGGCCCCAGGATGGAAAGTGATGGGCTGTGGAGTAGAGATGTGGGAACTTGCCCAAATTCACCTTTGTTTCACTCAAACTTTTTAGCTGAAACCGTTGAGGTGAAATTGCCAGAGAAGAATATACCCTGAAATATGGGCCCTGCTCACTAATCTATACAACAGGGGGAGAGATACCTGTGAGCACACCTGAGGAACCAGAGAAATAAGCTCATTATGAACATGCAATGTATAGTCAAATTAGCATGTTTTGGGAGATACAGTATATAAGTCAGGAGAGGAAATGACACCTATATTCTGCCCTTCCCAAAACCTAAAGAATAAACCATATTGTATAGTATGTACAGATCTACTTACTTGCAGTCTTTAGCCGTAACTTCCATTGATATAGGAACGGTGGAGAGTGCAAAGTTTCCGGCCCAAGGACCTTTCATCCTGTTTTCTATTGTTCATTTACCCATTGTGTTGTCCCACATACAGGTTTGTCCTCATACACATTTTTGGCCCCACTTTTCCTCCGTGTGAATAGTATGTAGAGAGCAATTACAGTATAATAAAGAAGACATTCAAACAGATTATTTTACAAAAGAGCATTTGCAAAAAATATTCTGACATCAACAGAAATGTAATAATTTTTTTCACCCCTTCAATCTCAGGGGCCCATGCATGAGGTTCTGGTGCGGGTTATCCTAAATATCCTAACTATCCGGCATGAACTTCCATTGATTTCAATGGGAATTAATGCAGGATCCCTTCCCAGCACTTGATAACTGTGCCCCTTACATGGGACATTGTATGACCGTCTGGCAGTGAAAAGGACTATTACAGATTTGATTTTTACTAGAATTATTCTGACTTTTATTGTAGTCTTTCAAGCCATTTATGGTGGCAAATTATCGGTAGCATAGACAAATATCGCTGCCTTCGCCTACAGTCGCTGCCAAGTTGTGGACAATTAACACCAGGGTTAAAAATGGTAGGCTTGGTGTTGCATTGTTTGTACTGCATTTTGTAGTCTTCTCCATCCCACTGAAATGTCTTGTGAGTTAGGATTTGTACACTACAGTAGTGTAACTTGCATGCGGAATGCATTTTTTGAAAGGGGAAGGTATTACCAAACCTGTATACAGTGCAACAATAACACATCTTTATTCTCAAATATCAACATTTCGGTGCAGTAATTACACTGCATTGATGTTGGCAGCTGCAGTACCTGCCAGGATCTAGCACCCAGGGAGTTCAGGTATATGAAGGAGGGCACTTCTATTTGTGGAATAGTTACTTACAGACATTCAGTGGGTTAGTTACCCACTGAACATGAAGAACATGCTATTATTATTATTATTATTGTTAAGCAAATACAAACTAGTGCGGTATGGCATTTTATTTTACTAAACGCTAAAAAAACGGCAATTTTTCTTAGTTAATATCATTTTTACACAAATTTCCTACTATGAGGTAGGAACGTGAACACGTTCGATGTTGCAATGAACTTATCGAAGTTTAGTGAATAGACCCCACAGTCTACACACAGTGAATCAATCGGCTTAACAGTGGTTAACTCATTATCTTCTGCAGTGAGCTTCACTTTGTGGAGTCTCATTGTAGTGTTTGATCCTTGTTAATGAACCCACATAGGATGAGAGGAGCCCGAGAGGTTTTATTCCGCACACTATTACATGCAATGTATGAAGAACTCTTTTGTTAGCCCATTAAAAAGTATTTCAAACTACGTCTAATTCATGCTATTTCAGGATTAGTAGTGTTAATGGAAAGTTCCCTTTGCGGAGGAAAGAATTAAGAAGTAATGATTGGTATCTTATCTGAGAGGGCCACTGAATGTAGGAGTGATTTCCACCATCATATATGTCAATCTTTAGGTACCATGCCATTGGATCTCCTCTACTACTGCTTTGCTCATTGTTCAGATATAACATCAGTGCAAATGTGATTTTATATATTTCCCATGTAACATGAGTACATTTAATTTAATCATTTAAATCATTTGTTGTGGTGTTCTGCAAGTGTAATGCTGGGTTGTTTTACTTGCAGTCTCCAGCAAGGACCTGTCCCACACATAAGATGCATCACCCAGGTGCGCAGTTTGCCCTTAATTTTTACCCACCCCAGGAGCTGGCAATCTACGAGTGCGGCCGTGATCTGTTCACGTTTGTCACCGTGGCGTCCTCTCATATCATGCGCACCCTGCAGAGGCCAAAAAAGAGCCGGCCGACCAAGAGGAAAGTCAACCATCGCCGATTCCTGCAGAACCAGATTTGCAGGTAATCAGCAAATTGTGTGATCATGTCATGTAATAATACATACCCCATAACACAGTATGCACAGAAACACGTGGCAATGCCAAGGCTTGCACATTGTGCTAGGATAAGGTTATTCTGAAAAAGCCTCAGTGTTTTAAGAAGTGTTTCGTTATTAAATCTTTAATTTAATTATTGTACCCAATTTAAATCCATGCAAAAAAAAAATTCCACATTTCAGAGACGATGACTCGGTAGAGCAGGGCTCTTCAGCCAGTTTTTTTTTTTAAAAGGGGCCAGATCGGTAAAATGTTTCGAATTAGAGTATTTTAATGTCAATCAAGATACCTTTATTAATATTTTAAAGCAGGGTTTATATGAAATACCTCCTGAATCCTAATATCAAAACTACATTTTCTTACATTTTCCTCTTGGATGTAAAAAGGTTGCACAATATAACTTTGACCCAAATACTGGAAACATTTAGTAAAATTAGCAAACTCAATACAATGTTACAAATGTAGTTAGAAACATAGTTGTGGTATGTTGGATTTATGTACTAAGGGCTTGGCTGTGATGAAGGACATCTAGATTGTCTATGTAGAGCAATGTTTTCAACAGGGTTTCCTACAAGCCCTTGTTCCCCAGGCATCCCTAAAGGGTTCCCTGCAATTTTTAGGTAATTTAAAAATGGTACCAAATACAGAAGAATTTACAGTGCATCTGATCTCAGATGCACTATTAGAGAGTGTTGGGGTTCCTTAAAATGCAATCTGATCTCAGACACACTATTAGAAAGGGTTGGGGTTCCTTACAATGCATCTGATCTCAGACACACTATTAGAAAGGGTTGGGGTTCCTTACAATGCATCTGATCTCAGACACAATATTAGAAAGGGTTGGGGTTCCTTACAATGCATATGATCTCAGATGCCCTATTAGATAAGGTTGGGCTTCCTTACAATGCATTTGACCTCATACACACTATTAGGGAGGGTTGGGGTTCCTTATAATGCATCTGATCTAAGACGTGCTATTAGAGATAGTTGGGGTTTTGCAGAATTTCACACTATTTTATAGGGTTCCTTGCCCAAAAAAAGGTTGAAAACCACTGATGTATAGAATGTGTAATGACATGTTTAAGTGATTTATAAGTTTGTAAGCATTGTTATGTGTTCAGTAATTCTATGGATCACTACCTGCTACTCCAATCCATGTGCTGCTAATTATGTTAGTGAATGGCACATTGATTAAAAGTGCAATGCCACTGTACAAGTTAAATACATGTAATTATTATTATTATTAGGTAGGAAAAACATTATTCCATATGAAGGAAAACGCAAATTTTCTATCCCCAAAGATCTAAAAAAACAAAGGCAGATATATGTGGAGCGCTACAGTATAAAACAGAAAGGTGAAGTTACTGTACAGAGTGCTAAAGGTTCATTTAAAAGCTGACATTACCCAAAAATTAGATTTTTTTAAAACGTATAAAGAAACTCGATAAGTATGATACCTGAAATGTTTCATCATTAAGGACAGCCATAATTATATAGGTATTGCACCTACCGTGCTGTATATTTATATTCAGGCTGTTCTGCATTTAAAGACAAACCACTTGTTTTCCTTTGCTGTTTCTCAACAGGAAATATGCAGTTATAGAAGCTGCCACACAGCAACTTGCTACTTCCATTTTATCTCAGGAGGCCGACACAGAAATACGTCAGCCATCGTTTAAAAAGTCAGAGGAGACATCCTCAGTTAGCAACAGAAGTACCTTTCCTAAGACGCTGATGAAAGGGGCAACCGCCCCTCTACAGAACGTTATTGATCTCTCAGTCAACCTTTCCAAGCTGCCTGACATGGGTCCTGCGGACAGCACCTTCCAAGGTGTAGCTGAGGCATACGTAGTGCCGGATGGTAGTTCCAGCGTGGGAGTTAGCATGCACACATTGGCCTGTGTTTCAGATGAGGTTGGCACAGTGGAGAGTCTTTTTGATTACATCATAGATGAAGAAGACATTATACTCTCTCCTCATAGGTTATTCCACAGTGGAACTAATTCTTCATCTGGAGTTCAGCAGCCACAGGAAGAACCTAAACTCAAAAGTTCTGAGCAGGGTGAATTTATATATTGTGAGAACAATGTGGCCTCCTGGTTTCCAGAGATCTTTGATAGGACTGACCCACAGCTATCAGTCCTTCAAATGCCACAATATGACAGACAGAACAAAGTTAGCAGTACACAGGGCACTTTGTTGGCAGGCTCAGTAAATGATGTACAGCTACTTGGCATGGTGCCACACTCCCTTACCGTACGTGATGCTAGCGATGCCTATACCCATGATACTAGAAGAAGCTTTACTGACAAAGGTCCAGCAAAAATCCCATTGTTAGAAGAAAGCCATTCTCGCAATCACAGTGACTGTCAGTACGGCCAGACTACAACTTCAGATACTTTGGATCGGTCAGTGCTTCAAACACATTTAGGGATGGACACATTTTTTCCCCCTGATGGAGACGTGATAGTTGGTAATGAACTGGAAATCAGACCAAGACAAAGCTATGAAAATGAGGACTTTGATTGCAGTTTGAACTACGCATGTTCTTTAGAGGAAAAGGCCCTGGATTTGTACCAGACACTTTGTTTGAATCCACATGGGAATGAAGATGACTTTGCTTGCTCTTGGGCAGCATTTTAGGATTAGTTATACTGTTATGACATACTCTTAATTATTGGCTATACTGTTATACTATACTATTTAAAGGAGACCGTAACCTCTCAAGTTTGCCCTCTTCTTTAGAGCATAAATACACTATTAATTTTAAATTAACAGATTATTGAAAGCTGTAGTTATATGGTTTTATGGTTTTAGGAGCAGGTTTTATGGGGTATACCAGCAGTTATACTTAAGATAGATCTTTAAAATGGGAGAACCAGGCGCAGGACATAGCTTCTTGTGATGTTTAGACAAGTCACTTTAATTGCAGGACTCAATGAGTCTTTCAGGACATCTGATGTCCCTCGCTGATCTTCTCAATGTGGTTCCTTCAGTAGAGTTAACTTGTTTGTTGGTTTATAAAGCAGTAAAGCATTTGAATGAAAGATAAATGTTTTAATAATGAGCTACAGCCATATTGTGGAGCACTACTTCTTCCTGGTTGCATGAGATGACAATTATTTAGAAAAGATCCCTATGAATAACAAGGTTCAATACATGAGACATATATAGAATATACTAAAATTGGAAAATACTGCAGAGCACAGCGGTAGAAAATAAAGGGCTGGAAGAAAATGCTAATATTAAAAATGGAATGGGCAATGAAAGCAACAACGAAGGTAAAGCCTCCAACGCGTTTCACGCTGTAACAAGCGCTTTTTCAAAGAGCTTATGATGCTACATTCAAACCTTTCTCTGTGCTTGTATATGGGCTAGTGCCTTTGCAATTTGCACTGTGGTCATAAAAGCTGCAGTCTAAGCTGCCGTTTTCCCCCGCCCCCCTTTAATATGTGCATCAATACAATCCACACAATGCTAGGCAATTAGCTAAGTTGCAGATCGATCCGTTCTCCTGTGATCGATCGATGAAGATTCGGCTCGGGGGTTCACTAAATGGCTGTCAGTGCAACAGGCAGTCACTAGATACAATTGATGCACTGCCAGAGAGAGAGAGGGCAGGACTCTAAAAGGGGTGTGCCAGAGCCTGTTTGAGACGAGGAAGGGGATGTGACTCGTAGTACAGAACTGATTTAAAAAAAAAAAAAAACATGTAGGATATTGCTTTGTCTGCAGTTTTAATATCAGGAGGAGTGTGGACGGATTAGGGCTTTGTGGGTTGTGGGGCTCTTTTCATAGGGGGCTCTACTGCCCCTCTTTATTTCCCCCTCTTGCCATTCATCACCCTTCGCCTGATTGCTGGTGGATACAATCCGGATAACCAATAGTTTTAGGGTGTTTTTCATAAACTAAATGCATGAGAGGCTGTTATATATGATTCAATCCTTATATCTGGGTCCGTTTTTAATTGGGTTTACAACAGCCTTAAAATTCATATAGAAGATCATCCTTGTGGAAAGTTTATGATTGTACCTTCAGGAACCTATTTCCCCATCTCTTTATAAAATATACTAACGTACAATGTACATATCTGCACATACTGGTGCCTGAGGCACAATGTGAATTCTCCCCTGCTGCAAAACTGGGGCAAAAACAGTGCAAAAACTAACACCATATTTATCAAAGAAAAGGAATCATTTGCACTGGTTTTGGCCCCGTTTTTCATCTGTGAGTTGTCTATGTGAGTCTAATAAATGATCACCACTGTGTCTAACTCTACTACAGTATATTATAATACATTATTAAATCAGTTATTTTTATTTATTTATTTTTACCTCTCGTTTTCAAGTATGTCCTGGGCACAGAGTTATAAAAATACATGGTTACATGAAAAGAACAGGGTTATACAGTCACTTCACAGACAGACAGATTAGTTGGAAAATTGGGTACAGAGGATAAAGGGCTTGTGAGTTTCAGATCGAAATAGAGCAGCTTTAACATCACCAAACATCAGTGAACTGCAGCAAATGGCTCACACCCTTTAGCTGCCCTTCAACTGTGCCAAATGCTATTTGCCTTTGCGGCGATGCAGATGTGCACTGAAGGGGTTCAGATTGAATCCAACTGCAAATTCAAAGTTGTTTGTCCTCTTGACTCATTAACATTCCAATGGGTGGGGTTGACTTTCCATAAAGTACAAGCAAATGTTAACCCTTAGCACGCTGGTCCTATGCAGAGGGGAGCAGCCCTTGGGGAGCCCCATCAGGCTATCATGCCTTTGGGGCAATGCAGATGTACACTTTGGTGGTTGAGATTCAATGCAGCTTCCTTGTTGTTCAGATGCATGATACATTAAAAAAGATACTATCATACAGTAGTTGCAGGGTGTCAATGTGGAAGGACTAAAATCATTGGCAAAGTTTAGCGCGGGGTCATGATGGCGGTGCACTGAGTAGCATGGCACGCCGTTACAGAAATAGCTCTGGCGACCAGTTAGTGCCACAGCACGTACTTAGCATTGCACCAACACCTCTCCCAGTGCCCCCATGCACACCCCATGACTGATACAGACCAATGTATAGATAGGTATATAGGCACAGAGTTTTAATCTAATGTACAAATACAGAACATAGTGCTTCCACTCTAATTTATAGCGACTGTGACAGGGTCAATTTAAAACACCAGCACTATGCCTGGCAGACCTACAGTATGTGTAGGTCTGCAGTCCAGCTGTGACCTGGTTAACCTCCGCTGGGAAAAGGCTGGGTTAATTGGACAGGTCCCAGCTGCCTCGTTATGGGGCTTTAAAGACCCAGGCTGCTTACTTGTCTCTGGTTTTTCCAAACCAGGAAGACAAGCACTGGAACGAAAGCAGCTTGATAGGTATGTTTCTCTGGGACATTTATCCTGGCTTTGTGTTTATATTCTTGACTGGAACTGCCTTTGCTGGAAAGGGTAAAGCCCTGCTCAGGACGTCTCTTCCTGTTTGTTTATATCTGCTGAGGAAAAGCTGTGTTTTGTGTGCCATATCTTTAATGCTAAATAAACAATCCAACTCAGAACACCCATGTGTTGCATTGTCCCTGCAATAGTGACATACACACAGCAGAGTACCTGCATTGTTCTGTTTAGGGAGCTAGGGCTGACGACATACAAGGATGAGGCAGCCAGCAGGGGGCTGTAGGGGGAGGATGAGGAGGGCATCTGCAGGAGGAGGATGGGGGGGAGGGGGGCACAGAGTGGATGGGCAGAAAGGGATGGGGTGTCAGTAAAGGAAGGAGGGGGGGCATAAAAAGGGTTGATGGTGGCAAGAGTCTTCCCACTATGCTTCCCCTTCACTGCTCATGTCCCCTTGAGCTACGGCCACAGTGGTGCCTGGCGGCGCGTCCACAGTTGAAAGATGTGTTGTGTGGTCTGTAGGGAAGCAATGGGATGCATGTAGCGGGTGTGGCCATGACGGGGCATATCTGCCCTCCAATTGGCGGTGCGCTGACCATGTGATCACAGCACGGGAAGACATTTCTTGTCTTCCCTGACAGGGTACGTGTTACCGTGCTTTGTATGCCCACACAGTCACTGGGGCCTGCCTCATAGAGGGCTGTGTTGTGGTGTAGCGCACACGCCATAACACGCGCCGCAGCGGCCACTGAGGACTCTGCCTAAGCCAGCGTGGACAGGGTTAACATAATCAGAAAAAGACATGCAACTTCAAAGACCTGGATATTGTCAGCATCTCCCCCTCCCTGCATCTGTGCTGTGGGTGTCTACTGTGCAGCTGTCATCTCCAAGAGAGGCTAAGGCAGTGGTTTTCAACCTTTTTTAGTTTGGGAAAACCAGAATTCAATTTTGAAATTCTGGGGAAAGCCAACCCTCGCCACCTGTTGTCCTGTCACTCTACCCCTTACTCTCCATCTCCCACGCGCGCACTCTCCCACTCGCGCACATGGCCTCTCAAAATCCTCTCTCCCTCATGTCAGTGGCGCTGACAGGAGCAGGCAGGGAAATGAAGTATAGCAGTGACCGGGTGTGCGGCTGCTGCTGAACTCGGGAGCCATCGGGTCACTGCTATGTGGGGGTGCCTCCGGGCCTGGGACAGCATGGGATAGTTGTCCCAGCTGTAAACCCTCCCCCCTCCCCGGGCAGCTGCGGGACCCCTGAGGGGTGCTCGCGGAACCCCGGTTGAAAACCACTGGTGTAAGTTATAGTGATAAACACCCGAGTCGCAGCAAAGGTGGCAGCCAAAGGGTATAAGCCATTTGCTGCCATTCGCTGTTACAGCTGCTCTGTTACTGGTCTTGGGTAAGGTATTTCAGATGATATTGAATCATTTCCATCTTCAGACACTACCTGCTCTCAGTTCTACCTCTGCACAAACCCACTTAATTCTTCCAGGGCCACAGACAGATTTTCCAGGACTAGAGTTACGACCGGGCCACCCCCCCTGCTCCCAAGTCGGCGGTCTGGCGAACCCCCCAATTCACACCTCGCAAGCCCCCTTTACATCCCCCCCCATTTCCCTCTTACCCCAACTCTTCCTCACTCTCTGCCCCTCCCCCCCATCATCAATTACCCCACTCTCACTCAATCCCACTCCCTCAATCCCCCCTCACACTCATTCCCTCCCCCCACCGTCCCATAAACACAATCCCCCCTCCAACAAAATAGATGCCAAAGAACCCCACCCCCTAAATACATACATACAACCCCCCTCCCCCACCCCTCAAATACGTACAACCCCCCTTCCCCACCCCTCAAATACGTACAACCCCCCTCCCCCACCCCTCAAATACGTACAACCCCCCTCCCCCACCCCTCAAATACATACAAACACCCTCAAATACATACATACAAAAAAAAACTGCATGCTAGGTACGAAGGTTATGACGCTGTAGACCCAGAGCTGCTTACACGAGTGCAAGGAAAACTTCAAGTGGACGCCGGCCTGGAACTTCCCCCAGGCACTGCTGTGGTTGATACCTGCCTGTGTACTTGGATCATTAAGATCCCTATTTTATTGTAAGTCTTTGTGCTTTTTTATGCCTTTATAAAAACTTTATGCTTTAAGAACATTTATTGATTCTTAAATCACTCTCTTTTTTGCGCCCCCATCCGTTTGTCCATACAAAAAAAACCATCAGACATTTGCGCACGCCGGGCTTGTTTCTGGTGTGTGGCGACATCAGAGAGGTCCAGCGTGCACACGCATCAGAAGCTTGGCATGGGACAGCCTGTCAGTGAGGCCTGCATCTGGGGAGAGCCGGGGCCCAGTGGCAATGAGAGGACCGGCAGCCAGGCAAAGACGTTGGGGCCCAGCCAGGGGTCGGGACAAATTTTCAATGAAAGCCGACCCTCCTCCCCCCCTGCAGCCACCGGGCCTGGGACAGTTGTCCTGGCTCTTCTCCCCCCCCCCCCCATTGGCAGCTCTGACTTCCCCATTGCCAACTCCTTCAATTAACATTATTTATCTATCACCAGCCTTCTCATTGCCCTGTAACTTATGTTTCCACTTCCACTTCCTTAGAGATTGGAAGCTCCTCGGGGCAGGGCCCTCCTTACCTACTGTACCAATGTAAGTTAATGTTTTTAATTTTATTGTTTTTGTCCTCCAACACTAGTACTACACTATGAAATATGTTGGTGTGTCATAAATAATTCATGGGTGGGAGATGCAAGGACTGGAGGGGGGCAGCAGAGGGTGGACTTGCCTGTGTCTCCACTGTGTACACTGTAACACTTCCTCGTGTGCCTGCTCTTGTTGCCTCCAGGGCTCAGACATGCCAGAACCTCATATGTATAGATCCAGAAGAACTTGTATTCGGTCAGCCAATCCAACATCCATAACCAACATTCATGAGAGGTCACCACCACGCCTTGCAGTTCACCATTGAGTATTAGTGCTGCCTCTACCTCCACGAGCTTAGAGTGGCCTCTCCCACCATGAGAAGAAACTACCACACCTTGCATCCGCAGGGTTGCCACCTTCGACTGACGGCCAACCTGTAGATTTTTTTTAATGACACTGTGTTGCCATGACAATGAGATGCTATGTACCATCACGCTGCGTCAAGATGCCATGACAACGTGGCACTGCATGACATTGGGACGACACCATGTAGAGTCTCAGTCATGGCAATGGGAGTCACGTGATGCTGTTACGTCACGTGACGTTTCCGTTGGCATGCCTATTGTATTGAATGTCTTTATTTATTTAGCGCCATTAATGTACATAGCGCTTCACAGTAGTAATACATGTGGTATCCAAATAAATAACAGATAATATAAATAACAGATCATGGGAATAAGTGCTTTAGACATAAAAGTAACATTAAGGAAGAGGAGTCCCTGCCCCGAGGAGCTTACAGTCTAATTGGTAGGTATGGAGAATGTACAGAGACAGTAGGAGGGAGTTCTGGTAAGTGCGTCTGCAGGGGGCCAAGCTTTATGTATCATGTGTTCAGAATATCCACAGTGCTATTCATATGCTTCTTTAAGAAAGT
>NC_134488.1:97163158-97225658 GCF_040206685.1 Ascaphus truei
GCGCACGCACACAAACCCTGACAGCCACACGTACACACACTGACAGCCGCACGCACACACCCTGACTGACGCACGCACACACCCTGACTGACGCACGCACACACCCTGACTGACGCACGCACACACCCTGACTGACGCACGCACACACCCTGACTGACGCACGCACACACCCTGACTGACGCACGCACACACACTGACGCACGCACACACTGACTGACTGACGCACGCACACACACACACACACACACACACTGACTGATTGACGCACTGACTGACACACACACATACATACTGACGCACGCACACAACCCCTCACAGCCGCATGCACACAACCCCTCACAGCCACACGCACACATACACAGACTGACGCGCGCACACACACACACACACTGACTGCTGCACACACACCCACTGACTGCTGCACACACACACACACACACACACACTGACACACACACACACACACTGACACAAACACACACACACTGACACACACACACACACACACACACACACACACACACACACACACACACACACACTGACACACACACACACTGACTGACACACACACACACACTGACTGACGCACGCGCGCACACCCCCACACCCACGCGCGCACACACACAGACTGACGCGCGCGCGCACACACACAATGAATGGTACACACACACTGACACTGACACACACACACACTGACACTGACACTGACACACACACACACACACACTGACACACACACACACACACACACACACACTGACACACACACACACACACTGACTGACACACACTGACTGACACACACACACACACACTGACTGACACACACACACTTACTGACGCGCGCGCGCGCACACCCCCACACCCACACACTGACTGAATGACTGACTGACTGCCGCACGCACACACTGACTGACTGAGGCACACACACACGCACACACTGACTGTGTGTGTGTGTGCGTCAGTCAGTCTGTGTGTGTGTTTGTGTTTCTGCGTCAGACTCACTGACGCGCGCGCGCACACACACTGACTGACTGACGCACACACAATGACTGACGCACACACACTGCATGAAGCTGTAAAGGAGGGAGGGGGGGAACTGGATTGATGTGAATGGGGGACAAACAGAGAGAGGGGGAGGGGTGAGGAGAGAGAGAGGAGCGGGAACATTACATCCCGGGCAACGCCGGGTCTCTCAGCTAGTATAAAATAAACGTAAAGAGAGGGTGCATACCATTCAATGATGGATACAAAAAAGGAACAACAGGACAGTCACTCTTATACTCCCAGAAAGTGAATATATATATCATTTACGTGAATCACTATCCGTATTTGAAGTGTGTGTGTATATAAATATATATATACATACAAATGAGCATACAGTAATATTTCCATTTGCTATTTGCCTTGCTATGGAGGGTTTTTGTCACTTTTTTACTCACATAACTTCACATATACATACATATATAATATATAATATATATATATATATATATATATATATATATATATATATATATATGCAGTGGAAGTGTATTGTGTGTATTTACCTACACACTCACTCCACATTTCAGTAACATACATATACATCTAAATAATATTCACATATACACGTTTGCTATAAATGGAATTATTACAATTTTACATTATATACACGTGCAATGAATGGAATAAACACTGTAATAAGTTTGAAATCGCCTATCCGAGCTGCTATGCATGGCTGATCCCTTTTCTCCAGCTTCCTTGAATGTACTACTGTATGAGGAAGATCATGTGACCAGATGCTAGTGCACGTTTAGAGAGAGGGAGGGCAGTGCTGACAAAGGGGTGTGCCTGGGTTTGTGACAGGCCATGAAGGGGCAGTGCCTTAGCAAATGCTTGTTAAAATAGAATACAAGAAAATTGGTCTTTCAAAGTTGTTTTTTTTAAAACAGAAAATGCTAAAAGTATTATTTCTTACTACAGAACTGATTTATTAAAAAAAACACACATGCAGGATATAGACTGAACTGCAGCTTTAAGGGGGTCTTTGACAGAGTGTAGGCTGGCTTACTAGCCACTCCCCAGGGAAGGAGGGGTTGTTCCTATGTAGAGTAGTTGGTGTGAGTTCTGGAATAGATGTCAGTGTGCAGACACTAGATTGAGTTCACCTGCTAGAGGAATGTAAAAAGGCCTAGTCCTGTAGGGGATAAGGTGCTGAAGATATGTGATCCAGTGTATGTACTTTACTGCAAATAAACCTCAGTCATACCAACACCTGGCATAGTAATTGAAGCATGATTAAGTTCCAAAGAAGAAAGTGTCCATATGGTACATACTGAAGCCTCAGGATCCTCTTGGACTGGAGCAGCTGACTGCTAAATCACCGTGAGCCTGTCCTGATGTCCTCCCCATACCATTGCGGAGATCTCCTGCCTCCTGTTTACCAACCAGGTATGAAACAGCAGAGTAAAAAATTATCAATTATATGCTTGCTTTCTATACATACCACTAAATGGGTTATCAAGGCCAGTCGTCTCGCTAATGTATCTCTCTCTCTGTGTCTGTCTGTCCTGTCTTATTCTGCCTGTCAGTAACTTGTATGTTCTATGCATACGTCATATCTGTTGCTGGGCAGAATATCTATACTTCCTTTGTTCTGTTAGACAAAAAAACATCTTGGCCTAAATATCACCTTAGCTGGTACTTTTCCCCTATGGTTATTATGGGTAAGCAGAGCACTAAGAGAGAAGTATCTTTGGACGTTCTTTTGCCCACCCCGGCTGGGGTGAGGCCAGGTGAGTCTCCCGCTGCGGCTGTACTCACTCCTGCTCAGATCCGTACTTTGGAAGAGGCGTGCCGTTGCCTGAACAGATCAGGGCAAGCCGGGCCTGCTACACCCTTGCTGTTCTACTCGCCACTCGAGAGATCTACCGCCGCTGGACTGGTGCGGTACACGCCAGACAATGTGGATGCAGCCATCAAGGAGGGGTCAGACGTGACCTCCACCAATCCCGATGCAGTGACTCATTCGTCCTTCATGAGCCCTGGCTCCTACCTGGATGTCCCGGTGCCAGATGCCGACCTCCATCCGACCGACGTTCCCAGAGGAATATCCCAGCTTCGCCTTCAATGCTGTACCATTTGCGAGGGCCCTGTCGAGCCATGGCCTACGTGGCCCATACCTACACACAGTGCCTGAATGTCATGATCCACAAGGAGGATAGAGCGATGGACATGACTGCCAATGCTGCTGATGTTCCGGCTTCTACATCCGCTCCTGCTTCCATTGTGGAGAGTACCCCTCCGGTGGACCTATTCTTGCAGCACTGCCGAGTACGAGAGCAGGAGGTGGAGCAAAGACGCTGTACCTTGGAAGCACAGGCCCGAAAGGACATTGCCAAATCCTCGGGAGCTGTGGGCCGTGCTCTGGGGCATGGCCAGAAATTGGCCTTGTTATGGACAGTCTGCCCGGCTGACACTCCGGCCGGGACCCGAAGCTCCATTTCACCTCGAGACATTGGACTTTGGAGCCAGAGAGTTATTTGATTCTGCCCCACGGTCCCGTTCATCCCAGTCACCCCCTCATTATCGTTCCCTTAGTCCTTCAGATGGTCCCAAGGGAGTGAATAGTGACAAGTTCCGGCCATCCTGACAGTGGTTATACCTGTAGGAAAGACTGTAGCTGTTCCCGGTACAATGCCTACCTCATATGTGACTGACAAGGTGCCTGCTGACGCAGACGAATTACCATGGTGGGATACGAATTTTAGGGGATACAGTGTATGTGCCATGATCCTTTTTCTCTTTTGTTTCCATTGCATACTCTGCATGTACTGGAGATCTAGCCTGTCCTGTTTAACCTCTGACACTTCGGATAGGAACAGAACTACAGTAAATGTCATATTCAAATTGTAAGTGCATGAATATTAATTGTAAGAACTTTCAAAGGGGAGTTAGTAAAAATGAACACATTAACTTTTTTTTTTTTTTTTTTTTTTAAACCTGGACTATCTATAACACACACATTTGGGTCAACTCGCCAGAGGACATTTGTTCTTCTCTGCTCACATTTGTAGGGACGCGGAACTCTCTCCTGGACTCTGGCAGCTGGACTTAAGTATATCTATATTGGACTCTTTACCTTCCTCCATTAACACTTATAAGTTGTATTAACACTGTATTTTTTAATATGTATTAGTAGTAGTTTAGTGATTAGCGCTACTTTATTTATTTTTCTGTTGTAGAGTTTTTTGTTGCCAATTTATTTTCATTTTAAATATTTAACGTCTCTGAAATGGTTCAAGCAAATTGGCTGAAAATTGAGTACAAGTTGCAAATTAACACATTTAATGTTTTTGTATCAAGGATCTGATGAGATGTACTGTTTATTTGTTTAATCACTTGAAAAAACAAAAAATTAATTCCAAGATGGGGGCTGCACCGATTTGGTTGAAATTTCTGGCAGATCTAAGTTAGTATGGCAGAAAGGTATCCTAAAAATGTCATCAGAATCGGTCAAGGCATTTGGCCTCTCGAACACACAAACAAAAAACAGCTGGAAAAAAACATACACACAAAGCGTCCACAACGTCAAGTCATGCAACAGGAAGGCCCATCTAAAGAGCACTGCATATTAGACCAAGTCAGGAAGTGACCAGAGCAGTGATGCATTCCACAGATATACTGAATTTCATTTTTGGCTATCTGGAGAATTTAAAGATAGGATGTTCACTATGTATTTAATCTCATGTTGCCAATTTGGGTGACTGTAACCAAAGACAATCTCTTTGTTCTGCTAAGCTTACATGTTAAACTTGTTGAATACATCTCGTATTAGTGTTTTAGATAACCAGGTAAAGAGTTAGGGTGCTCAAGCCCGCAGCAACTACATCCAATGGCATAAATAATATAACCCCTGGAGATACCAGTGGGAGTGGGTAGGTAAATAAAGACTTGTAAGTATCACAGTGACAACAGTCAAACTTAACTATCACAGTCTGAACCAATAAGCCCCACTCACGTCATCTCCTGGGTTTTTCTGCCGGCGTGCAAGCCAAGAAGGATCCAGAATCCAGATATATCCAGTAGAAAAAACGAATGGCGCACAGCCAGGGAGCCAGGTGTGGAATAAAAAAATATTTCTTTATTGCAGCATAGTAAGAGACAAATTCACCCCCTTGGGGGACACAGACAGGGACCTCCTACGCGTTTCGGACCAACGGGTCCTTTATCAAGGAGTATTTTTTTTCTTTTAGATAACCAGCCTGAATGCTAAGCAAGCAAACATGAAGCTGTAACCCTCCATACCCGGCTCTTAAGAGACATTGATGTGAACTCTTTATCTTGGCTTTCATCAGAAGTGGTTACCTTATCGGGGTGCTGAATTCTTGTGGCTGGGCAATGATGGGCACCAGGAACGTTTATTCATTCAATAGCATCTTTACTAGTTAAAGCCATATTCACTGGAAGCTTGGTATAGACAGGGCCGGTGCAACAACCTGGTCGGTAGGGTGGCACATATTGGGGAGCGGCGATGGTAGCAGCTCTGGGAGTCTGGGAGCACAGCCGGCTGCTTACTTCGGTTATGCACTCCACTCCAGCAGGAACTGCTGTAGGAGCGGACACTACTATTCAGGTTAAAGGGGGTGGGAGAGAATGTGAGGGATTAGGGGGATAGCGAGATGGATGAGTTCCGTGTTCTGCGTCACTTCTGGTTGTGTCTGACACAATTTGGCAATCTCTCGCAGTGGATGACTCCTAGAATTGGTCCGGCTCTACGTAAAACTCGAGCCGCAAGATACCGGGTAGAGTGAAGTGGAGGTGTCGACGACTAGTGAAACAACCCCTTGGGGTGCACCAAACTGCTAATTTTTTACATTCAATATGTGCCTTTTTGTAATGTTCCGAATGCGAGTACATTTTTATTTGTTTCGATATAAAGTTTTTTTAACATACAGATCTGTACTATGTTTCTTTCGGTGGGGGGTGTGGACTACTGAGGGGGCGCTCACATGGCCACTCACATGAGGACCCCATGGAAACTAAATTGTTCATGTTTAGGGGGCCTGTAGGCGGATGCTCACAGAGGTATGCAAGGGAGACTGATTATAGTGAAATTAAATAAGGCTTTTATTGCGCCTGTTTCCTTAATATCAGGAAACCATCCAAACAAGGGGTAAACAAAGCTTCTATTCACTTGGGAGTATTTCTATTGAAATACTATGCATTCCACCACTCCCTTTAGATAAGCATGTCTCTCAGCCCCAAATATATAGCAGGAAATAAGCACATATAAAAAGTCTCATAAATGAAAGTCTTATCTGTTCCTTGTGGTTTGGAGGGAAAATCTTCTCTGTTCCTGCGTTGCTACCTTTCCTCAGGTTTTGTCAGCATTCAGGTTTAGAAGTTTCCCCTGTGTCTTGAAAGCAGCTCTGCTGTTTCTTCTGGCAGGCTCAAGACTGTTTGTCTCCAAGTTCAGCTCATGTGTGAGCTAAGGAGTCATTCTTCCTGTCTCAAGACAGGCTTTTCTAAGTCATCTAATCAGGCAGGTGGTGTTTGTAAATTGACTACCAGCAGTTAACCACCACACTGCTGGATTAGAGGCACATTATCTGAACAGGGATAACAGGGATAACTCCCCTGTTACAGGGCCCTTTCTAAATTTGCAGGGGGCCCAAAAATGCAGGTAGGCTGCGCTTACAGTGTCAGCTACGGCTACGGATGACGTCTCCCCTGATCCCCCAAACACACACAATTACACAGTCACACAATCCCATACACACAATCCCACACAGACATCCCCCCCTCTCCCTGCATCAGAAGCTATCTGATTGGTTATAGCCTGTCACATGGTGAGACCGTCGCTGTAAAAATCAAATTCTACTGACTACAGAGAATCAGGTCGCTCCGTCGCTCCGTCGCACCGTCACGTCTACTATAAGCACAAGTGATGGATTCAATGCATTTGTTTTGAAGCAACGTCGTGTCGCTATCTCCGTTGCTGGCACTATAAGCGCAGCCTTACGCCTCTGCGCGTGCTCACAGGAGTGCCGTACGTGTCAAACACCAGCACATTGACATTTGTTTGCAAGCTTCGCCTTATCCTGATAATCGCCTTCTAGGTTTCCTAATCGGGCTCAAACACCCTCCTACAGCCAATGCTTCTCCTTTCAAACAGTCCTGTGTGCATCTTTTGCAGTCAGAACTCACATCCGTGTTTTAAGTTTCATTTCTCTCATTACACACACTTACTGTCTCGGTTTAACTGATAACCAGTTCTACAATGTGCTGCACAACTTTGCCGTCACCTCTCTAGTGCAGGCTGGTCCGAGCTTAGTCCCTTAGGGCCACTAACGGGCCCAGTTTTCAGGGCCAGACTTGCATGTAAGTCAACTCACTAATAATTAGGGCAATTACAAACAAGATGAATAGAATCAATTCTATTAACCCTTTGCACCCAGAAAAACAATGCTTTCCACGTTCAGTCAAGTGACCAACAGACTGGACAGGTTTTCCAGATTTTTTTAATTAGACAAATTAACCTTATTCCAATTATCAATCAGACCCCCTGCTTAGGTGGCTGTGGTCAAAATACTTTTTTCATTTTTTATTTTTAGTAGTGGTACAGAGTATAACTTAAAAACAAATCTAAATTCTAATGTATTCAGGGCAGTAGTCCGTCCCTCCGTGTGGTCACTGCAGCTAAATCACATGCATTTAAGCTCCGGGTTCTCCACGATTCCCAAGATACTTGCCGGTAAAAGTAGCGCCAGTACTTCCTGGTATTTACATCCACCACATGACGCAGCCTAATAGGAAACCAGGACAGAGGATGATGTGAATTCCTATTGGCCTGCGTGAAGCGGTTGATTGAAACCGTCATTTTGTTTCCACAGGGGACTGAAACATGCTGCTTTTACCGGAAAGTACCTCAGGAGCCAGGGGGTGCCCAGAGCTGAAAATAGCGTGTCTCACTCCCCGGGGACGCCCTGCTCATCAGCCTGGTAAAAAAAAAAAATGGGGGGAACTGCTGCTTTTATGCTTTAATGTAAGGGAGAGGCTTCCTAAAATAAAACCATCTTACTTTGCATATAATGTGGGACTAGAAATTTGTCAATTAAAAAGTAGTGGTACTCTGCACCACCTAGTACCATCACACTTCTACCACTGGCTGTTGGTCCTCGGATGTCACTGCTTGTGCCAGGCATAGGCGGCCCGAGTCAGGAATCTCCAGGACTATGAACGGTTGGACTGGCTGGAGGAAGAGGTATTAGAGCACCGCATGGGCCCGGTTACCCCCAGGGGTTCTGCACCGTTTGCTCCAGGACATGAAAGATGCCATCACCCCAACTCATGCACCTTCCTGGGCAGGTTCTTGCAGAGAAGATAGCCAAGTCCACCTTCTGACTCCCCACCTTAAACTGTATGCGTGGGTGCTAAACCCTGCCCACCCCCTCCTGTCCCCAGTGAGCTGGCGGGTATAACTTCAGCATTGTTTTGTGAAGCTCTGACACGGAGAATAATCTGCCATGCCAGAGGTGTTTTAAATCTCCGCAGAAACCTGAAAAAATTTGGAAAGGTGGAAGCGGAAAATAATACATGTGTGAAGGTGCATTTTCCAGGATCTCCATACACGGAGGAACTGTGGGACAGTTGTGCCAGGGCACAGGGATAGGGGAACTGCCGGCAGGGGGGCGCAGGGAAAAAAGTTTGGGCTCCCCTGTGAATCTAAGGTATGAAGCAATAAACCGCGATTCTCGCAATATTTTTGACACTCTTCTACGTGCAGTTACTTTTTCATTCAACTTTGTTAACCCCTTTTTTGCTGAAGCAGTTAGTAAGGCTCTTTGGTATGCAAGGTGGGCGGGGTATGTAGTGTTAGGAGTGTATTAACCCCTTAGTGGTCAGCTGGCCACGGGTTACCCATGACTGTCCCACGTTGCAGAGTTCCACTGCCGGCGCGCTCTGGGACTCTGACGTCAGCGCGGGGTGCGTCGGAAGCTGGGCCAAGCTTACTTCCGGCGTGCTGCTGTCGGAGCCCCGTCGCGCGCCAGCAGTGGAACTCGGCATCGTGGGACAGAGGTCATGCAGGCAGCAGAGAGCCGGGGCCCGGCCGCGACCGGCAGCAGAGCCTGGCCAGAGGTCGGGGGAAATGTGCAGCGCCGGCTGGCCGTGTCCCCCCAAGCCAGCGGGCCCAGGACACCAACCCCGGCAGACACCCCCCCCTCCCTGTCCAGAGCTATGGCCCCACATTGGAGAGATTTGTGATTATAAAAAGAGGAAAAGGGGTCACTGTAATAACCTGATGAAGGGTTAATCTCCGAAACGTTGTGTTCACTCTGCATTCTAAGGCCGTACCTATAGTGCCGTGGTTGGCGACGGCGACACGGTGGGTAACGTCACCCGTCGCCAGCGCCACCGGCGACCGTATGTTTCGCCGTGCGGCGGCGGCGCGGGATTCCGGCAATTTGATTTGTTCAAGGGCCGTCACGTGACGCGACAGCCCTTGAAAAATCAAATTTTGCCGGCTTCCAGTTTCCGCGACGGCGATGTCGTTTTATCGCCGTTGCGTGCACTATAAGCGGAGAAGGGAACTGCCGGCAGGGGGGCGCAGGGAAAAATGTTTGGGCTCCCCTGTTTTAAGGTATAAAGCAATAAACCGCGATTCTCGCAATATTTTTGACACCATTCTACGTGCAGTCACTTTTTCATTCAACTTTGTTAACCCCTTGTTTGCTGAAGCAGTTAGTAAGGCTCTTTGGTATGGAAGGTGGGCGGGGTATGTAGTGTTAGGAGTATATTAACCCCTTAGTAGCTCTTAGTGGTCAGCTGGCCACGGGTTACCCATGACTAGGCTAATATATTGAAAACATGATAAAAGTTTTATTAAACTTCTCATCTATTCTAAGTGCTGTTTTCCCCTTCTCATAACTCATACATAATGCCAGTCAGGTATGACTGGCATTATTTACACGTAACGTTGGTTCCCTGCATTACTAACCAATCTATGTGAAGATGGTTTGATTTTGGATATTTGCATTCATTTATGTTAACAGCATCTAAAAAGGCTCTCACCCCTCCCCCCCACCCCCCCATCTCTCTCCTCTTACGGAATTGTTTGTATGTGAAGATCAGTTATGTTTTCATAGAATAGAAACTATAAATAAAAAGCTGTGTAATGCAGCTCAAGGCAATATTGGGAGTTGCTGAAACAATGCCAGCTAGAGCCAGTGTGTGTTAAGAGATGAAACGAAACTCTGCGGTCAGTTAAACATTCAGGGACAAAGAATAGGATTAAACACTGGGAAATGAAACTGTAGCTCGTTTCGATTTCCCTTCGTGGGACTTGAGCGGGTATATAAACGGATGCTGAGCCCTGGCTGCAGCAGAGGAAGTGAGCTGGCCCATGGGCACCACCTGCCATAGCATTCCCTGAGAGCTGGGTAGGTAACAACCTTTTACTGACTTATGGGTACTGTCGTGTCACTGTACAGTTTCTCCTGAGTGAGCAGGAGAAAGTTATTGGGGCTAAGCATTGCAATTAGTTCCTTTCTGAGTAGGTGAATGTAAAGTTCAGTAGAGCTGCAAATATAATGGTCAATCACCTTTTTTAATAGAAGTGATAATGCGATATCCTTGCCCTTAAAATGGTAAAGCTGAGAGGGAATCTGTAGGTTGTAAATAAAGTAGCTGTCCTGTGGGGGGTTGCAAGTAAAATAAAGGTAATGGCGGTGGGTGTGCAAAAGAAAAGAAAAAAAAGGAGCCATACTATATTGTTGGTTTACAAGGGGGAAAAAGTAGCTTCACTAAGGGGAAGCAGTTATCTATGTAATATGTATGAACTGTTATATTTTCTTGGGTTGGGGGACCCCTGGGTGGGTGGTTAGCCTAACGGATGGGGGGGGGGGGGGAGTAGAGAGTGAGGGGTTAACAAGGGTGACCAGATTTACAAATTTTTTTTTTATAAAACAAATATCACCAACTGCGCCCCTTTTCCTTTGTCTCTCTACCCCGCTCTGTCCCCTTCTCTTACACACACCCCTTTCTCTCTCCCTCCCCCATATCCCTCTATTCTCGTTCTCCCCACCCCTACATTCTCATTCCACCCTTCCCTGTCTCTCTCCCCCATTCTCTCTCTCTCTCTCCCCCCCCATTCTCTCCCTCCCCTCATTCTCTCTCTCTCATTCCCCCCCATTCTCTCCCTCCCCCCACATTCTCTTGCTCCCTCTCCCAATTCTCTCCCTCTCCCCATTCTCTCCCTCCCATTCTGTCTCTCCCCATTCTGTCTCTCCATTTTCTGTCTCTCTCTCCCCCCCATTCTCTGTCTATCTCCCCCCCCATTCTCTGTCTCTCTCCTTCCCCCATTCTCTGTCTCTCTCTTTCCCCCATTCTCTCCATCCCTCTCCCCCCCATTCTCTCCATCCCCCTCCCTCTCCTCTCCCCTTCCTCTTCTCCCCTCCCCTCCCTCTTCTCCCCTCCCCTCCCTCTTCTCCCCTCCCCTTCCCTCCCTCTTCTCCCCTCCCCTTCCCTCCCTCTTCTCCCCTCCCCTTCCCTCCCTCTTCTCCCCTCCCCTTCCCTCCCTCTTCTCCCCTCCCCTTCCCTCCCTCTTCTCCCCTCCCCTTCCCTCCCTCTTCTCCCCTCCCCTCCCTCTTCTCCCCTCCCCTCCCTCTTCTCCCCTCCCTCTTCTCCCCTCCCTCTTCTCCCCTCCCTCTTCTCCCCTCCCTCTCCTCTCCCCTCCCTCTCCTCTCCCCTCTCATTCTGTCTCTCCTCCATTTTCTGTCTCTCTCCCCCCCATTCTGTCTCCCCCCCCCCCCCCATTCTCTCCCTCCCCTTCCTCTCCCCCTCTTATTATGTGTCTCCTCCATTTTCTGTCTCTCCCCCCCATTCTCTGTCTCTCTCTCTCCCCTCCATTCTCTGTGTGTCTCTCTCTCCCCCATTCTCTGTGCCTTTCCCCTCCATTCTGTCTCCCTGCCCCATTCTGTCTCCCTCCCCCATTCTTTGTCTCTCTCTCCCCTATTCTTTGTCTATCTCCTCCATTTTCTGTTTCTCTCCCCCCCATTCTCTGTATGTCTCTCTCTCCCTTCCATTCTCTGTCTCTCTCCCCCATTCTCTCTCAATCCCCCCATTCTCTGTGTCTTCCCCCATTCTCTGTGTCTCCCCCCCATTCTCTGTCTCCCCCACTCTCTCCCGACATTCTCTCGCTCTCTCTCTCCCCCATTCTCTCTGCTCCCATTCTCTCTGCTCCCATTCTCTCTCCCCCTCTCCTCTCCCCCTCTCCTCTCCCCCATTCTCGTCTCTCTCTCCCCCATTCTCTGTCTCTCTCTCCCCCCCATTCTCTGTCTCTCTCTCCTCCATTTTCTGTCTCTCCCCTCCATTCTGTCTCTCTCCCCCATTCTCTGTGTCTTCCCCCATTCTGTGAAACCCCCCCATTCTCTCACCTCCTCCCCCATTCTCTCCCCCCCCCATTCTCTCTCTTCCCCCATTCTCTCTCTCCCCCCATTCTCTCTCTCTCCCCCCATTCTCTCTCTCTCCCCCCATTCTCTCTCTCTTCCCCCCCTTTCTCTCTCTCTTCCCCCCCTTTCTCTCTCTTTCTCTCTCTTCCCCCCATTCTATCTCTCCCCCCCATTCTCTCTCTTCCCGCCCCATTCTCTCTTCCCGCCCCATTCTCTCTCTTTCTCTCTCTTCCCCCCATTCTATCTCTCCCCCCATTCTCTCTCTCTCTCTCTCTCTCTTCCCCCCATTCTCTCTTTCTCTTCCCCCCATTCTCTCTCTTCCCCCCATTCTCTTCCCCCCCCCATTCTCTCTCTTCCCCCCATTCTCTCTCTTCCCCCCCATTCTCTCTCTTCCCCCCCATTCTCTCTCTTCCCCCCATTCTCTCTCTTCCCCCCCCACTCTCTCTTCACCCCCCCCCATTCTCCCTCTCCTCCCCCATTCTCCCTCTCCTCCCCCATTCTCTCTCTACCCTCCATGCTCTCCCCCCCCTATTCTCGTCTCTCTCTCCCCCACCCCATTCTGTGTCTCTCTCCCCCACCCCATTCTGTGTCTCTCTCTCCCCCCCATTCTCTGTCTCTCTCCCCCCCCCATTCTCTGTCTCTCTCCCCCCCATTCTTTGTCTCTCTCCCCTCCCCCATTCTCTGTGTCTCTCCTCCATTTTCTGTCTCTCCCCCCCATTCTCTGTCTCTCTCTCCCCTCCATTCTGTCTCTCTCCCCCATTCTCTCTGTCTTCCCCCATTCTGTGAAACCCCCCCCATTCTCTCTCACCTCCTCCCCCATTCTCTCCTCCCCCATTCTCTCCTCCCCCATTCTCTGTCCCGTCATTCTCTCCCCCCCCCCATTCTCTCTCTCCCCCTCCCATTCTCTCCCCCCCCCCATTCTCTCTCTCCCCCCCCATTCTCTCTCCCCCCCCATTCTCTCTCCCCCCCCATTCTCTCTCCCCCCCCATTCTCTCTCCCCCCATTCTCTCTCTCCCCCCCATTCTTTCTCTTCCCCCCCCCCATTCTCTCTCCCCAAATTCTCTCTCTCTCTCCCCCCATTCTCTCTCCCCCCCCATTCTCTCCCTCCCCCCCCATTCTCTCTCCCCATTCTCTCTCTTCACCCCCTCCCCCCCATTCTCGGCTCTCTCTCCCCCTCCCACCCCATTCTTTGTCTCTCTCCCCTCCCCATTCTCTGTCTCTCTCCCCTCCATTCTGTCTCTCTCCCCCATTCTCTGTGTCTTCCCCCATTCTGTGAAACCCCCCCATTCTCTCTCACCTCCTCCCCCATTCTCTCCTCCCCCATTCTCTCTCCCGTCATTCTCTCCTCCCCCCATTCTCTCTTCCCCCCCATTCTCTCTCTCTCTTCCCCCCCATTCTCTCTCTCTCTTCCCCCCCATTCTCTCTCTCTTCCCCCCATTCTTTCTCTCTCTTCCCCCCCCCCATTCTTTCTCTCTCTTCCCCCCCCCCATTCTTTCTCTCTCTTCCCCCCCCATTCTTTCTCTCTCTTCCCCCCCCATTCTCTCTCTCTTCCCCCCCCATTCTCTCTCTTCCCCCCCCCATTCTCTCTCTTTCCCCCCCCCCATTCTCTCTCTCCCCCCCCATTCTCTCTCTTCCTCCCCCCATTCTCTCTCTTCCCCCCCCCCATTCTCTCTCTCCCCCCCATTCTCTGTCTCTCTCCCCCCACCCCCTATTCTCATCTCTCTATCCCCCACCCCATTCTGTCTCTCTCCCCCATTCTTTGTCTCTCCCTCCTTCTTTGTCTCTCTCTCTCCCCCCATTCTCTGTCTCTCTCCCCCCTCCATTCTGTCTCTCTCTCTCTCCCCCCCCCACTCTGTTCCCCTCTTCCCATGCTGTTCCCCTCTTCCCATGCTGTTCCCCTCTTCCCATGCTGTTCCCCTCTCCCAACACTGTCTCTCCCCATGCTGTGCATGTGCCTCTCTCTGTGTCTCTCCCCATGCTGTGCCTATGCCTCTCTGTCTCTCCCCATGCTGTCTCTCCCCATGCTGCCTCTCCCCATGCTGTGCCTGTGTTCTCTCTGTCTCTCCCCATGCTGTGCCTGTGCCTCTCTCTGTGTCTATCACCATGCTGTGCCTGTGCCTCTCTCTGTGCCTCTCCCCATGCTGTGCATGTGCCTCTCTCTGCCTCTCCCCATGCTGTGCCTGTACATGTGTCTCTCCCCATGCTGTGCCTGTGCCTCTCTCTCTGCCTCTCCCCATGCTGTGCCTGTGCATGTGTCTCTCCCCATGCTGTGCCTGTGCCTCTCTCTCTGCCTCTCCCCATGCTGTGCCTGTGCCTCTCTCTGTGTCTCTCCCCATGCTGTGCCTGTGCCTCTCTCTGTCTCTCCCCATGCTGTGCCTCTCTCTGTGTCTCTCTGTGTCTCTCCCCATGCTGTGCCTGTGCCTCTCTCTGCCTCTCCCCATGCTGTGCCTGTGTTCTCTGTGTTCTCCCCATGCTGTGCCTGTGTTCTCTCTGTCTCTCCCCATGCTGTGCCTGTGTTCTCTCTGTGTCTCTCCCCATGCTGTGCCTGTGTTCTCTCTGTGTCTCTCCCCATGCTGTGCCTCTCTCTGTGTCTCTCCCCATGCTGTGCCTCTCTCTGTGTCTCTCTGTGTCTCTCCCCATGCTGTGCCTCTCTCTGTGTCTCTGTGCCTCTCCCCATGCTGTGCCTGTGTTCTCTCTGTCTCTCCCCATGCTGTGCCTGTGTTCTCTCTGTCTCTCCCCATGCTGTGCCTGTGCCTCTCTCTGTGTCTCTCCCCATGCTGTGCCTGTGCCTCTCTCTGTGTCTCTCCCCATGCTGTGCCTGTGCCTCTCTCTGTGTCTCTCCCCATGCTGTGCCTGTGTTCTCCCCATGCTGTGCCTGTGTTCTCTCTGTGTCTCTCCCCATGCTGTGCCTCTCTGTGTCTCTTCCCCCCCCCCCCATTGTGTGAGTGTGTGTCTGTGTCCCCCATTCTGGACTAGACCTGCATGGGTGGGGGAAGCCATCTTGAGCCCTGGCAGCAGACACCGGAAGTTCTCACTGACACTTCCGGGTCTCACTGCTGGGCTCCGCAGCTTAGTCCCGGCCCCTGCTTTCCTCCATGCATTGTCTGCTCTCTGCTGCCCCCCCTGCTCTGATGGTCAAAAGCGGAACAGCCACACAAAAAACGGAACATTTTACAGCATGCAGGGCAGCCGGGACAGGGACTAAAAAACCGGGACAGAGGTTAAAAAAACGGGACTGTCCCTGCTAAACCGGGACACCTGGTCACCCTAGGGTTAACCCCTTGCTTGCCATAGCAGTTTGAAGGCTGTTTGGTATGCAAGGGGGTAGGTAGTGTAGTGAATAATGACCCCTTAGTGGCCTGCTAGCCATGTGTTACCCATAACCGGGGTAATATAGTGAGAAGATTCAATGTTTATTTAACCTATTTTCCCGTTCTCATTACACCAGTGAGGTATGACTTGAACATAATTAACGTAGCACTTAAACCTTAACGAGCCGTGAATACGGCTTGCCTCTGATTTGGGTGTGTATATACATAATTTATATTATTGATATTAGTGTCATGTTAAACAGACTAACAGGGTTTAGCGAGTCTGTGTGTGTATTGTGTGAAGCCAGTGGCGTAACCACGTGCTGCTAAACCTCACAGTATGTGTGTGTGCGTGTGTGTTCCCCCCCCCCCCCTGCTTCAACACGGGTGGTAATAACACGGTAACACAACGCTCATCATATATTTACAAAAGTAAGAAATACTGTAGGTGAAAACAATACCAAAGAACACTAGAATAATGACCACAAGGGGTCACTATAGCCCCAAAGAATTGCACTCAAAGTACAGTACAGTATATGCCTGGGAAATAGCATATGACCATAAATTGGGATATACATTCACCTCTATTTGATTTATAATATAGTCACGAGGTAGTAGCAAAGAGGCCACACGGAAGCATAGCATATGTCCTAAAATAAAAATAATAAACTTTAATAATGGATCTCGACGAAAGACGTGAAAACGTGTACAGTGGAATTTAAAATCCCCAGATGAGACGGCGGCATATATAATTGTGTGTGTGTATGTCTTCCTACTCATGTATAGTATTTCACGGATAGGTCAATGTTTGAGTCCGGACCCCATAGTATACAGTAGGGCCCCGCTTATACGGTGGGTTCCAGGCAACCGCCATAAAGCGGAAATTGCCGTAAAGCGGGGCCCTACTGTATATGTATAGCCTGGGTCCCCCTGGTACCCTGTTTGTCCTCTACCTCTGGCTGCAGCTGCGATTATCAGCGGAGGCTGGGGGTGGAGCGTGGGGAGTGTCGGCAGAATCAGGGAGGTTGCGGCAGGCGACCCGGTCGCCATAGGCTATTGGCGGCTCCCGTAGCAGGGCGCCGCCATCTTGAATGTGGCAGTGCAGTTGCGCATGCGCACGGGACCAGAGAGCGGCGGCCATTACCTAGATAGGGCTCTGCGGGGACTACAGCCCCCAGAATGCACAGGGGCAAGGTACCACATGGGAGGCAAGCAGCCAATCGCGCCGCCGGATTCCCCTGCTCCAGATATTGATATATTGCACGCGCTAGGAGCACGCTAGTCGGAGCTTGGGCGAGAAGAGGGTAGTGTCTGTTTGTCTGTCTGTGACCCCTGCATTAGGCCAGAGACCCACTTAGGCCCCACTTGGGGTGGGAGTGCCTATTGTAGGCCGGACACTAGGACATTGGTGCCCCTGCACCAAGGTACTGTGGGGATACTGTGCGGGACAATCGTTCTACGATCTATATGGTGGGGTGTTGCATCATGTGTGTATTCAGTTCGTACTCGGTAAATATCGTTGTACTATATTCTGGTGTTTGTATTACTGGGTACAATGTCCTGTGACAGGGTTATCCAACACTTAGATCCTGCACAGGTGGAGGGGCTGGTAGCAGATCGGTCATATACACCCCAGGCTCCCAGCAGTGGAGGCTCAGACCTCCTGTGAGCCACAGGTAACGCACCACACACACAGTAGCCGCCATATCTCCCAGGGGGTGGGGGAAACTGCGCTACAATATGTGTATATGTATGTATGTTAGGTGTTCATACATATGTATTTACTTGGGGTAAAGTGATGTCACGCCTGTGACGGTCACCTGATGTGACGGAGAGCAACCGCTGGTCAATGCTGACTAACAGAGATACGGTTGCATGATCATGTATACAGAGGGTGTTTAAGCTGCCTAGCCGTCTCCCAGCAATAGTGTATAAATCTATATACACTTTACAGCCTATACACTAGATTAGAATACTCTACTTTTTGCATTTAAACTGGCATTGAAATATACAAAGCACCAATACTTATGTTTACCATGACTTTGCTATTAGTCATTTACATGTGTCACTAGATACTTGGTACCAACAATTTGTGCTGCCTTGCTGGTTATAACCGAGTTCATGAACTCAGCTACCCAGCTATCTGAACAAGCTTCTCACCCCTACCACTTGCAGCACTTATCACCTGAGATCAGACTCCAAAAGACTGTTCATGGTCCCAAGGCTCAACAAAGTATCCGGCCGTTCCTCCTCCTAACGTGCACCCCAAAACTGGAACAACCTACCAGAGACTCTCACAGCCGCCACCAGTTTAAGTTCTTTCAAATCTAAGGCTGTCTCACATTTTAATCTGCTCTGTAACTGTTTCATACGCCCATAATATATATTATCTTTAACTGTGCACGCAATGTTTTGTATATAATGTATACCCTGTTCATTTATGTAACTGTATTTGTAACCATATATTATTTGTTTTACTCTGTGCCCAGGACATACTTGAAAACGAGAGGTAACTCTCAATGTATTACTTCCTGGTAAAATATTTTATAAATAAATAAATGTGGCTATTTGTTGCAAATATGCATTGCGTGTACTGGTGGAGATCTTTACCATACATTTTGAATTTAATACTTACATACTTATATACTATGGGGTCCGGTCTCAAACCTTGACCTATCCATGAGGTACTATACCTGAGTAGAAAGACTATTATACCTACGACTATATATGCCGCCGTCTCATCTGTCGGGATTTTAAATTCCACTGTACACATTTTCACGTCTTTCGTCGATCCGTTATAAATTAAGGTTTGTTATTTTTATTTTATGACACATGCTATGCTTTCGTGTGGCCTCTTTGCTACTACCTCGTGAATATATTATTATAAATCAAATAGTAGAGCATAGGAGAATAAGTAACAATCACCTAACTGGTGCTACAAAATAGCACTGTGTGGCATGACAATTTGTCAGGCAAATCCGGGATCCATATACAGTATAACACAAGTCCATCCAAGTGCGCAATACAGTGTGTAAATTGAAGAAATCTCACTCCTATATAACCCCATAAGATAAGACCAATAAAGGGGATTTTGTGCTAACAAGGGTAAGTGAAACAAGAACAACACTCACCCTGTATGAAAGCACATGTCTCTCTACCCGGCAGTCTGGACGGCTGGAGGGATGTAGAAAACACACTGGCAACCGGAGGAAGATCCGTGATAATAAATAAAACTCACGATAACGGAGTCAGCAGGGTCCCGATGAGGCGTGCTTCAGTCCAAGATAGTTATAGCAAAAATTTGAATGTAGGCTGATCACAGCAAAGGATAGGGCTGGAGGCGGATGTCCAATAAAAAGTATTTATTGATTAAATAAGCATGAAAGCAGACAGATACAAGGTCCTCTGATGCGTTTCTCGCCCGACCAGCCCTATCCTTTGCTGTGATCAGCCCTACATTCGATTTTTTTGCTATAAATCAAATAGAGGTGCACAGGGCCGCCAACAGAAACCATGGGGCCCAGGACAAATGAAAGGAGCAGTCCCCCCCCCCCACCCATAGCGCACCTACCACAGAATTTTTTTTAGCGCGCAACTTTTACTTAACTATTTTCATCTTATTGTAATACGGAAAAAACCATTACAATGCAATGTGTTTATTACACCCCCACACCCCAATGCATATAAAAAAATGCACCCCACTACAAATAAAAATCAGACCTACCTTGTGGATGCCGCTAAGGGTGGATGCCAGGAGGGGTGTGGGGGAGTGAGGAGTTTTTTTTCTGACACACGGGGAAGCCCCCCTGACTCAACGGGCCCGGGACGCCAGTACCGGCTGTCCCCCCCCTGTTGGCGGGCCTGGCGATAGATGTATATTCCAATTTATGGTTATATGCATATGCTATTTCCAAAGCATATACTTTGAGTGCAATTCTTTGGGTCTACAGTGACCCCTTGTGGTCATTATTCTAGTGTTCTTCATAAAAGGTGGCTCAGTCAAAGACTGAAGCAGGGATATCCTGAAAGCCTGACCTGTTGGTGGACCGTGAGGGCTGCAGTTGCGCACCGCTGCTTGAATCTCTGGCAGGCGCTAATTTTGCGAATGTTTGAAGTTACTTTTCACTTATTCTCTATTCTGATTATTTATAACGTGCTGACAGTTCTTTATTCTTAACAGCTTTTTTAGTATAACCTATTTTAAGATGTATGATACCGGTTATTATAAGAATGATATTTTATCCATTTGCTGCTGGTCGGGTTCATCTGCTATTCTAAGGGCTCGTCTAGTCAGACAGCGTGCAACGGAGAGGGCCGTGGCGCTCGCTTGCAGCAGTGGCGATTCCTGGCCTGCAGGGTTGCGCGATGGGGGGAGGGGGAAAGGGAGGGGAGGGGTGCGTGGTTTGCCCTCATTGGCTGAACTGTGTACGTGACAGGTCGGCTCGCGATCAGCATGGACGCGGCCTTAATGTACATATAATTATGTTGCTTTTTTGTAGGTCTGTATAGTTTTGTTGCGCTGAGGTACACACCAATGTAATATTAATTCACGGAAAATGGGGTAAAGGTGAGCGGACCTAGAACCACCCCCCCCAAAAAATACTTACAAAAATACCTCACCCCCAAACACATACAAACGCCCTAAATACATACAAACTTCTGCCACCCCCAAATACATACACAAAAAACAACCCACCAAATACATACAACCCCCCCTCCAATACATACAAAACACCCTCATCCCCCAAATACATACAACCCCCCCCTCCAATACATACAAAAACACCCTCATTCCCCAAATACATACAACCCCCCCCCCCCTCCAATACATACAAAAACACCCTCATTCCCCAAATACATACAACCCCCCCCTCCAATACATACAAAAACACCCTCATTCCCCAAATACATACAACCCCCCTCCCCCAATACATACAAAAACACCCTCATTCCCCAAATACATACAAAAAAATCCCCACCTGTCAAATACATACAAAAAACCAACCCCCCAAATACATACACACTTACCTACCTTGGGGATGGTCTCTGGCTGGGCACGGCTGCCGGTCCTCTTGTTGCCGCCGGGCACAGCTGCCGGTCCTCTTGTTGCCGCCAGGCCCCGTCTCTTCCCCCAGCTGTGAGCCTCCCTCACTGACACTGTCCCATGCCGAACCTCTGACGCCGGCGAGCACGGGGCCTCTGTCATGCCGGTGCACGGCAGAAGCTGAGCCCAGCTTGCTTCCGGCATGCCCCAATGTCAGAAGCTCTGCGTGGGACAGTGTTAGAAGGGAGACCCGCAGCTGGGGGAGAGCCAGGGCCCGGCAAAAGCGAGAGAACCGGCAGCTGGGCCCCCCGCCGCCATCGGTCCTGGGACATTTGTCCCGGCTCTTCTCCCCCCACCCCACTGTCAGCGGCCCTGTGTTGCGGGTGCTTGAGGATTGGAGTTGAGCACCCCGGACATAGAGCAATGGCTGAGTGTGCCGTCTCACCTATAGCAATATTCACTAGTGAGCTGTGATTTTCTGCTAAGAGCCATTAAAGGGAATAGCAATGCATTTAACATGAGTCTTCTGCTGTAGTGAATATTCCGATAGTAAGTTATTGGCAGTGATTAGTTTAAGGGTTCATCCTACTGTATTTCTAAATAGGTTTTTTTGACTGTTAAAACTTCTATTGGTAACCTAACCATATGTTTACCACTTGTACGTAAGACTGTATAACCTCCACAAACTACAGAACTAGTCCGCTTACGTTTTGAGGGCAGTGGCCCAGAATGACTAAACTGTGCTATACCTTCTCCTGAATGTAAACTCGCACTGGTTTTCTGTGATTTTTAGGAACAATAATCTCAAACGTCAACAGAGTCTCAGTGATAAATTGCTGTTATTTACACTGCGTTATGTTGCATAACGATAGACTTTTAAGGACAGATTTAAGGTACCCTGTTTGTTCCCTCATTCTTGAAAAATAATGTATTTGTAGTTTGGCTTTTTTCATAGACTATAGGTCCGGGAATTCAAAAGGCAGAAAACCAAACGCCTAACCACACTCATGCATCATTGTAATGCAATGGTATGGTCCAAAGTTAGTGTGGCCAACACCAGTCCTCAAGGGACACCAACAGGTCAGGGTTTCAGTGATATCCCTGCTTCAGCACAAGTGGCTCCGTCACTGACTGAGCCACTGATTGAGCCAGCTGTGCTGAAGCAGGGATATCCTTAGACCTGTTGGTGTCCATTGAGGACTGGAGATGGCCACTCCTGGTCTCAAGTAACAAAATGCACCAAGGTCATTTCCCCTCTTAATAATATACTTGGAATAAGGCTCCCAGTGTCCTTGAGAAGAAAGCTTCCCCGCATATTGCGTAAGGTTTATTGATTAAATATATGACCACTAATAAACATTCTACTTTCTTATGATTATTAACTTTTCCGGTATTTCTATTTTCAGCCTCAAAGAAAAAAAAGCAAGCGAATAAAAGCAAATATGGGTAAGCCTTCTATATATATATATATATATATATATTTTTTTTTGTAACGAGAAATAATATTCATATGCAAAAAAAGTTGATGATAATAATAAAAGGTAGGAAGAACATGTTCTATAGACCAGGGGGCGCAAACTGGGGGTGTGACTTTTTCTGGGGGTGACATGGCGCTTACAGAGGCCCCGCGCTCTTCTCCACAACAGATTAGATGCTGGGGGAGCGCACGAGGCCTCTGTAAGTCCCTTTATCTTATCTTCGGCGGCTTCTGGCAACGCGGCGTCAAATGATGTTGCGTTGCCATGGCGTCGTGACGTCAGAAACACCGGAGACAAGGTAGGGGGGTGGGGGGAGCAGGCAGGGGGGCACAGAGGGAAAAGTTTGCTTACCCCTGCTATAGACCCCTGTTCGAAACAGTGTGTTTGCCATTAGCTTTGCCAATCTTTCTGGACCAGCTTTGCCATTTACACAAATGAAAGTTTCATTACTATGCAGGAGTGCTCTGGGAATTCCCAGAATAAGTGTTAGCAGGATCAGTATTATTAGCTTCTCATTAGTGGAGTTTGAATGTCAAGCGGTTCTTGATTCAGCAGCTTACTCATTATCCCTATTGCTGTGTGATATGTTGCAGGCCTATCTAGCTGCAAAAGGGTTAAAAGCTCTCCTGCAGTGTGATCCAACTTCTAGTAATTGGTCCACCAGGCATTGGCAACATTATCTTACCTGAAATGAGATGAAATACATAGTAATCATTTGCTAATATTTAGATTGCCAACGTTACTGGTGTCTCTGCCTGGTCTTCCAATATTATGAAGCAGGGTTTTAAAATTTGATATCAAATTATGTTCTCATCTCGCCTCCTTAAAATTACGTTTTTTTACAAAATTATGTTTGCAGATTTTTTCCAAAGGGTTCCTCCATTCTTGATCCAACTGCAGAATATTTTGCGAAAGTACCCTGATGGGGGGCAGATTCTGAAGGTAAGTCTGATTACGGAATATATTTTATATATATATATATATATATATATATATATATATATATATATATATATATATATCGAAATCTCAGAAATTGCACCACGCAGCACAACGAAACTTTCACTGTACATTCTGCTGCGGATTTATAGGTCAACACAACTATTTTGAGCTTCCAATGTGACACCTCACAAATTATGAACAGTCTAAGTTTCTCTCGGCTGTCCAGCAAATCTGTTAAAGCAGGAGCAGGGGGCGGGGCTCCTAAGGGAGGGGACGTGTCCTTGCCTGGATTGGGGCTGTGTGTGTTTTTGTGTGTGATGTGAGGGGGTGATGTGCCAGCGGGGGGGGGGAGGGGGAGATGTGCCAGCTAGCAGGTGAGATGTACCAGCGGGGCATGGGGGGGACATGTGCCAGCAGCGGGGGCAGATGTACCAACAGGGGGGAGGCCGGGAACATTTGCCGCCAGTGAGGGGAGATGAACCAATGGGGTGGGAGATGTGCCGGCAGTGAGGGGACATGCCACAGCAGCGCGGGGAGATGTGCTGCGTTGTTCTATTCCCACTGTAGTATTTCTGGAAATAATCTTGATTTTAAGATCTTTTTAATAAGACCTTTCTACGGGTTTATAGGAATTGATCCAGAATGCAGATGATGCCAAAGCCAGTGAAGTCATTTTTGTTTACGATGAAAGGAAATATGGGACTGAGACCCTTTATTCAAAGGACCTCCACAACATCCAAGGTAATGTGGCATCCCTTGGTGTGCAGTATGGTATAACAATTGAATCAATCTCTACTCTCTCTTACACTCCTTCCTTCTCACACACTTTCTCCCCCTCTCTTACACCTACCCCTCTCCCCCTATCTTACACCTACTTCTCTCCCCCTGACCCTCTCTTACACCCCGCCTCTTACCCCTCCTCCCCCTCCCCACACTTAATTGCCCCCCCCCCTGCTCTTCACACACAATAACCCCCCCCACCCTCAATAACACACACACACCCACACTCGACCTCGCAGGTGGATGCGGAAGGCGAGCCCAACTTTGGGGGCTGACTGGCATGGGTGGAGCTTTAATGAAGGCCAAGCTCAACTTCCAGCACCGGCTGGGCCTGCTGCCGGGCCTGGGACAGCTGTCCCGGCTCTCCCCCCCCCCCCCCCCTAATTGGCGGCCTTGCACATTGCCATTTGTGTATTTATACTGTCTTAGGCTGCGCTTATAGTGCCGGCTATGGACGATGTTTCCTGTCACCGTAGCCCCTGCGAAAGTTGTAATTTGAGTTTAGGAGACAGTCTCTGGCTACAAGGGGAGTGACGTCAGGCAAGGGGGAAGGCAGAGGGGTGGAGACGAGCACCGGGGAAGGCAGAGGGGTGGAGACGAGCACCGGGGAAGGCAGAGGGGTGGAGACGAGCACCGGGGAAGGCAGAGGGGTGGAGACGAGCACCGGGGAAGGCAGAGGGGTGGAGACGAGCACCGGGGAAGGCAGAGGGGTGGAGACAAGAGCAACGGGGAAGGCTGAAACGGAGAAGAGTTGTAATTTCTGTTTGTATGCTGAATTGTCTTTACTTTTACTTTAAATTACGGGAGAATTTACTATTTTAAAGTTGTTAATATAGTGTGTTTCACTTGACATACACACACAATCACACACTCTCAAACTATCACACACCATATCACACACCATATCACGCGCACACGCACACGCACAATATCACACACACGCACACACACAATATCACACACACGCACACACACAATATCACACACACAATATCACACACACAATATCACACACACGCACACACACAATATCACACACATCCCCCCTCTCCCTGCACACACATACATCCCCCCCCCCTTTCCCTGCATCAGAAGCTATCCGATTGGTTATTGCCTGTAAAAATCTAATTCTACTGACTACAGAGAATCAGGTTGCTCCGTCGCTCTGTCGCTCCGTCACGCCTACTATAAGCACATGTGATGGATTCAATGCATTTGTTTTGAAGCGCCATCGCCGGCAATATAAGCATCGTGCTCCAAAAACAAATGCATTGTCGCCGTCACAAGTGCTTATACTAAGCGCGATGGTGATGGAGCAACCCGAATTTTTGAAGCCGGTCAAATTTGATTTTTCAGAGGCTGTCGCCACATGTGACAGCCTCTGAACCAATCAATGAACTGGTCGCCCACGACGTCGCCGCAAAGCAAATTACAACTTTCGTGAGCGGCGACGGCGATGGGTGACTTCATCGCAGGCACTATAAGCACGGCCTTAGGCTACAGCCCCTGTCCTCCCTGCTGCACGCACGCCTGGTGGCATGGCGACGTGTGCAGAGACTACAGCCGCGATTGGCGGTATGTAGGTGAGCGCAGGGGTGTGGGGCCATGACGGGGCATATCTGCCCTGCCATTGGCTGCTCACCGTCACGTGACCGCGGCACGGGAAGACAAAATTCTTGATGAACAGATAAATATTTAACTATATAATATGTCAGGTTGGATGCAGCACTGGGCCTTTTTGTCTTTTGTTCTATACGAGGTCACGATCCTAGCAGCACTTTTCTTGATGTGTGTGTATATATATATATATGCATGTGATTTGGGTTCTAAGCTTGCTGTGTGTGTGGTGTGTGGTGTGTGTGGTGTGTGTGTATCCCATGAAAACCAGTATAAAGTATTCTACCATTTACGATCCTGAATTGGCCTCTTTCTCTCTCTGCAGGTCCTGCTCTTTTGGCATATAACAATGGGATGTTTACAGAGAGTGATTGGAAAGGAATCCAAGAGCCAGGAAACAGCATCAAGCGCAGCGACCCCAATACTGTTGGGAGATTTGGACTGGGATTCAACTCTGTGTATCACATAACAGGTAAATCTATTGGATAAATATTGAACGGTGATTAATACTAGTTTCATTGTGCTGTAATGTTATATTTGGTGTGCACACTGGAGATACAGTTCTATTTTCTCTTTAATGCACAGACCATCCAGAAATCTTCAGTGGGAAGAACATTGGGATTCTGGACCCGCAGGAAAAGGTTTTCCGCAGAGGAGGCCGTTTGTGGAACCTTGAGGAAAATAAGCAGTGTATTGAGGAATTGACAGACCAGTTTCACCCTTTCCAGGATGTCTTGGAGGCCATCGGTCGGGGTTCCTGGAATGAAATACTTAATGTTGGTTGTTTCAATGGGACTTTGTTCCGTTTCCCACTTAGACTTACACCGTCAGGCATATCTGATAACCTCTACAGCTCAGAAAGGGTTCAAGAGCTTTTTGAATCCTTCATTAGGGATGCTAGTATCAGCCTGCTTTTCCTTCGCCATGTTACTACTGTATCTCTGAAGAGCATTGGAAATGATGGGGTAGTGAACCATCTGCTTACAATTAGTGTATCTACCGAAGACAAAAAAGAAGAAGTTGCCTCTAGTTTCATCAAAGGCACTTGTGTTAAAGTCACTTCTCTGAAGGGCTTTGACAGAGAAGAGGAAGTAAGCAAATGGCTGGTGACAACCAGTTCAGTCCATGGAAACCTTTTTCCGGACCTTATGGAACTGAGTAAGAAATTGTGCAACAAACCTACTCTTGATCTGGCATACCCCTTAACAAAACAGGGCATTGACTCATTTGGAGGCCGCCTGAGCTGTTTCCTCCCACTTCCTGATAAGGAGGAGAACAGAACAGGTCTTCCAGTACTCATTAATGGGAGCTTTGACCTAACTGATGACAGGAGAAGCATGAAGTGGCTTGAGGTTGATCAACAGCATGACGAAGCGGCTAAATGGAACCATATTCTGGTGGAAAAGCTCTTGCCTTTAGTTTATATGTGTGCAGTCAGTGATGCAGTTTCTCTGGCGAAGGTGTCAAAGATTACAGCTGAAGTAGCATATGGCATTTGGCCAGACCCTGATAGGACTGTGCATAAAGGCAGATGGCATAACCTTACTAAGGACATGGCCCAATCACTGCTGAAGGAGAAAATACTGTATGTGGCTGCTAATTCCCTCTGGATAGAAGCATCTGAAGCTGTCTTTTTGAAATCTATAGATGACAATGACCTGCTCAATTGTTTAGAGGAACTCCTCCTGTTGCTGAGACAGCCTCTTGTTAAAGTTCCAGGTCATGTCTATAGAACACTTGCGTTGGCTGAAAACAGTATTGGAGGATTGAATGAAGTGTCGCCTTCATTTATTCGGAAGATTTTGCATAATGATGACTGGAGTGCCTTTCCACATGAAAAGAAAATGTTGCTCCTTGGATATGTCCTCCATGATGGACACTATAATGACCTCTTGAATCTTCAGCTCCTGCCTTTGTCGGATCGAACGTTCACAAGCTTTCAAAATACAGACGAGAATGGCATGGCTTACCTTGACAGCCAAGACTTTCCAAGGTAAGTGACATAATTCAAAGTTCTGTAATAGTTTTGTATCTTCTACAGAAGACATATATATTAAAATGGCGACAGTAAAATGAATGATCTCAAATATTGATTTACCCTACTCACATGAGTCTTTTAGTACCACATACACCAGTAGTGCCATTTGGTGATAGAAAGAGAAGTTCAGTGTTAAGGTGAAGTTCCCTCTATAGGATGCCTAACTTGTTCATGAGTTCAAAGACTGGGGCCTGAGGGCCAAATGCTGAGTTGTTTTCACTGAAGAAGAAAGGAAGTTATGGTAGCTGCAAGAGCAGAGAAGGCCAAGAAATCCACTTACAACGTTTTGCTTGTGCTATAGCCAAGCAAACTGCATGAGTAAATCTAACCATATTTTTTTATTTTATTGCAATAAATGGAAGTAATCTATTTTTACATAATGTTTCTTAATTCATTTATTCTCCCCATGCATAGCCTCTTTTGTTTGGGAAATACTTAAACTTTTTGCTGTAGACTTTTAGCACCAGTGGAAAGGGGTAAACCTGTTAAACACACCGTACTCTGGGACAGATTCATTAGCATACCTGATCCGGTGTTGCCTCATTCAAGTCAATGTAGATAATATTGAGGAAGGTCCCTCTGGGGACCGAAACATTGGGACTTTAACTTTGGTGATGTGATTAATTAAACTTTTTGAACTGTACTCCAGTGCTGGTATTAATAAACAATACAGACCGGCGCCGATTAGTCCAAGGGTGGAAACAAAGTGTCCAGCACTGAAAGAGTCTCAAATGCTATATAGCTGTAGATGTATCTTCACAGCTTGACTTCAGTGTGTAGACTCCGTCAACATAATGCAGAGAAGAAAAAACAAAAAGAACACATCATAGTGCAATAGGCAAATACTGAACATGCAGGACCGACAAGACAAGACAAACACTACATATAACAAGCAAGGCTGACTGATATTAAAAGATGAATTTATTATACACAATAACAATGAGGTAGCAGACGTGGGATCCGGTGGGTAAAAACCGGAATCCTACTTACAGGACTGCCACAGATCAAGTGCAGGGGTTTAGAGGTGACTGGTGACCGGCTGTAGCTCCGTCTGAACTTCTGACATCCAGGGCTCTCCTCCGCTCCGTAACCGGAAGCGCGTCACACCGAGCGACTCGGCGGCTCTCCTTGAACTGTCCGGCAAGCTGTCTCCGGAAGCAAGCCACCTGCCCGGGCACACGTCCGTGCCTGGGTGTAAAGATCTTCTAAAAGGATCTGAAGCAGGAACAGGAATCCGCCTCTGCGGTGTTCCACCTGTGTGTGAGGTGTCTCCCTCGTGGAGCGTCTCACCCACAGAATGTCTCTCACGGTAGAGCCTGTCTGAGCCCAGACGCAGGCCGCAATCACCGCGTGCAACTGGCACCGGTGATATCACATAACACTGTGTGATATAGAAAGCCCCCCCCCCCCTCGCACTGAAGGGGCCTTACCTGAAACAGCAAAAGCTAACTGCTATGCTTCACTGCAAAGCAACACTGTCACAACTTAACTATCCTGCTCAGCTAAGGTGGCAGCATCCCTCTCTTGGGTCTGTCCCTAGCTGCAGCAACTCACTGGTGACTCAGGGCTATCTGGGGCCTGGGGAGGATACTCTGGCCTAGTGCATTGGTCACCAGTGACCGTGACAGTGTGACAGTGTTGCTTTGCAGTGCAGCATAGCAGTTAGCTTTTGCTGTTTCAGGAAAGGCCCCTTCAGTGCGAGGGGGGGGGGGCTTTCTATAGCACACAGTGTTATGTGATATCACCGGTGCCAGTTGCACGCGGTGATTGCGGCCTGCGTCTGGGCTCAGACAGGCTCTACCGTGAGAGACATTCTGTGGGTGAGACGCTCCACGAGGGTGACACCTCACACAGAGGTGGGACACCGCAGAGGCGGATTCCTGTTCCTGCTTCAGATCCTTTTCGAAGATCTTTACACCCAGGCACGGACGTGTGCCCGGGCAGGTGGCTTGCTTCCGGAGACAGCTTGCCGGACAGTTCAAGGAGAGCCGCCGAGTCGCTCGGTGTGACGCGCTTCCGGTTACGGAGCGGAGGAGAGCCCTGGATGTCAGAAGTTCAGACGGAGCTACAGCCGGTCACCAGTCACCTCTAAACCCCTGCACTTGATCTGTGGCAGTCCTGTAAGTAGGATTCCGTTTTTTACCCACCGGATCCCACGTCTGCTACCTCATTGTTATTGTGTATAATAAATTCATCTTTTAATATCAGTCAGCCTTGCTTGTTATATGTAGTGTTTGTCTTGTCTTGTTGGTCCTGCATGTTCAGTATTTGCCTATTGCACTATGATGTGTTCTTTTTGTTTTTTCTTCTCTGCATTATGTTGACGGAGTCTACATACTGAAGTCAAGCTAGGAAGATACATCTACAGCTATATACCATTTGACACTTTGTTTCCACCCTTGGACTAATCGGCGCCTGTCTGTATTGTTTATTATTTGTCTTGTTTACCAACTGTGTTTTGGAGTTGGTGTTACCTGGCAGCCTAGTCATTAACTTGTGTATTGTCACATCACTTCACTTTTATTATCACTGTATTATTTTTTAGCGCTATATACACCCAATTTTTCTTGCCAGTGCTGGTATTGTCATAGTCTGTATGGATGTGCCAGATTGCCTATTTTATAGAGTACTCCATGACAGATTCATCAAGCCCCTATATAAGTTAGCACACACGATCTGGCATTAACTTCCATTCAAGTCAATGGGAGATAATACCGGATCAAGTGCGCTAATGCGTACCGGTGCTTGAGGAATCTACCCCTTAAAGAGACATCTTCATATATTCTAAAGCTTGTTACAATAGAGATGTTATGTATAAGTTATTACAGAATCTGTTTTACAAATAGATTGTCAGATGAGAACTGGTGAAGATACAACACATAAACCACACAAAAAGCTGAGTTGATATGAACGAAAACACAAGTTTAAAAAGATACACACCTCATGATGGAGAATAGAGACATTTTTTTGCGAGAGAGTAGAGAATGTTACATTATTTTAAATTACATTTCTATAAAAAATTACAATCATAAAGGTGAAAATCACATTTTGAAAAGAGATCACTTGACCACTGGTAAATGTATTCTTTATTTTGTATTTATTTACTAGGATTTTACTGCCTGGACTTGCACAGAGATTTTTACCAAAGGATCTGGCTGACGGAATACTTTCTCACCTCAGGAATATTGGGTCAAAAAGTAAGTTCTGATGTAAAATACAGCGTTCAGTAAAAGTGAAGCAGTCAACAAATGTAATGACGATGTTTCGTAAAACATAAACCTGAAAAATTACATTGGGTTTGAAAGTCAAGAGGAGATTTACTAAATGATGGTCCAGAGTGCATTGCTATATTTAATAAGCCAGGCTTAGTATTTATTTATAAAATGTTTTACAAGTGTAATGGGTATTCCCCCTACCCCAATCGCAGATAGAGTGCATGTGAGGGGGAACCTATATGTTACCAGGTGTGGTGCATATACCTGAAGGTTCACAGGAGGCCTGAGCCTCCGCTTGCTGGGAACCTGGGGTGCTTCTCTGGAAAGTTTCTTCAATCAGCGCCTCCACCTATGTGAGATTCTAGATGTGTAGAATGGCCCTCACATAGGAACATCCATAAAGTAACCAGCCCACACCAAAGGTTATGGCCAAAAGGGTTTACTATAGGGATCAGTAACATAACACACAGTATTATAATATAGAGTATCAACAGCTCTATGCATAACAAACATACATTGGGTGCAAGGGCACCAATATCCCCTTGGTTAAGGCCCTTGGCCTCTCCGCCCAATTGTAATCCAACCATACAGTGCCCACAATAATTGGGTGCTCGGCACCAGCGTCCCAGTGTCCTGGACCCCTACCCAGATGTGTGGCAGCACTTCTCACGTGTGTATAGTTGGTGCACTTATAGATACCTGCCCGGTGTAAAGCTCTTCAAAAAGGGTCTGACGCAGGAACAGGAACCTGCCTCCGCGTGAGGTGTCTCCCTCGTGGAGCGTCTCACCCACAGAATGTCTCTTGTAGTAGAGCCTGTCTGAGCCCAGATGCAGGCCGCGATCACCGCGTGCAACTGGCACCGGTGATATCACATAACACTGTAATGTAGAAAGCAACCCCCCCTCGCACTGAAGGGGCCTTTCCTGACTGCCAAACTAACTGCTGTGCTGCACTGCAAAGCAACACTGTCTCTTCTTGTCAGAGCACATAGCACTGCAGCTGTGTCAATGACTAGACTCACGATCAGCTAAGGGCAGGGTCCCTACCTAAGGGGCCGTCCCTATAAACTTACCCACTAACGTAGTGGGGAGTAGGGCCTACCTTGGCCTGGGGTGTAGGTGGCCTAGTACAGCAGAGCCCTGCTCGCTGTACACTACCTTCCCAATCGCTTCCTGGATCCCTGACTAGCGTGGTCTCTGTGCAACATTGTATCCTTGTCCAGCAGGAGAAGCTGCAAACTCTATTTGCTGTCTGGCTGCACGTGATGTGGGTGAAAGGGCCGTCCCCAGAGGCTGCTGGGAGTTGTAGTCCGTTATAGCCCTGTTTAACATTAGGGCCGCGTGCACTATGTCTGCCGCACCTGTGCAACCCTGTAATGGCCGCCGCTACTTCCCTGACACTCCACTGCTCAGACTCTACATGTAATTGCTGCCGCTTAGGCACCTGCGCATGCGCGACTGTACGCCAACCCTAACATGGCCGCCACATCGCTTCTTCGCATGCGCAAGCCTCCGCGCACGCGCGAACACAAAGATGGCGGCGCCCTGTCACTGAGGTCGCCGGGAGCCCCGCAGCAGCACACACGCAAGGGGGAAAGTATGTCCTGGGCACAGAGTGATAACAATACATGGTTACATTAAATGAACAGAGCTTTTACAGTCATTTCATGGACAGGTAGAGTTAGAAAATTGGGTACAGGGGATAAAAAGGCTGGTGAGTTTCAGATTGAAATAGAGCAGTTTAACATCTCCAAACGACTCTCAGCCTTTGGCTACACTTCAGCTGCGCCAAGTTCTGTGCACCTTTGGTGCGACGCAGATGTAGACTGAAGGGGTTCAGATTGAATGAAGCTGTAGATTCAAAGTCCTTTTGTCCTCCTGGCTCATTAACATTCCAGTGGGTGGGGTTGATATTCCACATACAGTAGTACAAGCAAAAGCAGATGTTAACCCTTAGCATTCTGGTTCTCTGCAGAGGGGTTCAGCCATTAGGGCGACGCAGATGTAGTAGGCACTCTTGAAAGTCCTGGTTTGATTTTAAAATGTATTTAGTTTTAATATCTTATGTAAACCAATGGCAATGAATGCATAATTTAATTTGTATGAGTCTTTGATGACTTACGTTATATTTATATTTTATATTTTTAATAATATAAATTATTTTTAATTTAAATGGATAATAATAAATACACAATTGTACATAGTGCTGTGCAATACGCAGCATGCCCCACTGGCAGTTAAAGGGTGTGTGTGTGTGTGTTTGTTTGTCTAAGCCACACCGCATCTTTTGGATTCACGCCATGTCAATTTACAACACAAACCACCTTCCTGCTGATTAATAAATGTGTTGGTTGCTGGAAGGCATCTTGTTGCACCACACTCTGTGGTCTGGATCACACCACTGTCTAGTTAGTCTAATTATTGCTATTATTTATTGTATGTAAATGCAGTATTTCAGGCCTTTTTTTTTTTTTTTTTACAATCATCCATGTATTAGTCCTGTCTCTATCATTTCATATATTTGCCATCACTTCGTTATCCAAATGATTGTTGTTTATTTTGTATGAGGCACGCCTATCCAAATTAACATGCTTGACACATTTTAATCCCATTATTTCTATGATTTGTAGCCTTTTTGCTCTCCAGGTGTTTTATTAATAGTCCAACATTCAGTCCCTAAATCAGTAATACCTGATGGTACTGTACCTAAGCTTTTGCTCTGTCCTGTTGCTCTTACAACTTGCATATACTGTAAAGATCTGAAGGGCTATTGCATTTTTAAACCCATTCTGGGGCTGTTTTATTGCCATTACAAGACGAAATTAAACCTGCTATAGAAAATGTTTCTCTGTGTGAGGTGAAGAAATCAAACGACAAGGAAAGTATGTTAACATTGTAAATTGTTTTGTTTTTCAGGAGTTTTCAAGAACCTTGTGTGCCTAGATGAAGATGTGATAAGTAGGAAGTTGTGTGAAGCTCTTCCCAAAACGTGGCTTAGTTGTGATGACCGTGTTACTTGGCATCCAGGAGATCCAAGTAATCCACCCATTGAATGGCTTGAAACATTCTGGATTTTCCTTCAGCGACATGATAACATTTTATATGCCTTTGAAAGCCACCCACTTGTGCCATTAAATTGGATTACGGAAGATTCCACTAGCATTCAGCTTGCACGGTTGAAAAATAAACCTACTTTGCTTTTTCAGAAAAGAGATGGACATTGCTTGACTGACTGCATTGCTAAAATACTTGAGCAGGTTGGCTGCACTGTGATACGGCAATGGAACAAATGGTTGTGCCACAAGACCCTTCTAAAATACATCCTATTGCCCACGCCTAATAATGTCCTAAAAACGTTTTCCCATTTGAATTTAAAGCAGATTATACAAGCCTTTACTGACATGCCAGAGGAATGCATGAAGTTGTTCTGTGACTTTCTTGCACAAGCATTCTCCTTCAGTGCCCAAGAACTTCAGCTTATATACCAGCTACCAATCTTTTCTAGTGCACGTTCCATTGGGTTCTCCAATTCTGATTCTAGATTGGTGGCTGCTCTTCACTCAAGAGCAGTGGAGAGAAACACTGTTCCAGCTGTACCTGAAAATCTAGTGTTTCCAGATATCTTGCTAAAGTGCAGAGATGAGTCGGACCATAGGCTCCTACAGCATATGAAAATTACATCACTAAAGGCAACAGACGTGGCTTTATTGTTGGTAAGGGCCATTCATAATGGCTCATATGCTCGCTATCACCAGGAAGCACAGAATGCAATGCTGTGGATTTTGAGGAACGGGACCACTCTTTTCTATCAAAACAAGGCGCTAACAGATGTTTGTAAAAATCTTAACTTTATCCCTTGCAATGGTAAACTCCTCCAACCCTCTGTTCTTTTTGACCCTGACATAAATATATTTAAGGCGTTGTTTGAAACCGAGAGATTTCCACCTGCAAGTTACAATGAACCGTCTGTGTTAATGTCACTGAGGACATTGGGATTAAAGGATTCCGTAGAAAGAATCACATCAGATGATATTCTCCAAATTGCTGAGAACGTAAGCCAGGAGAGGAATCATGTATCATCAATGAAGAAGGCGGAAGCTCTTATTAAAGTGTGCAACAACACTACAGTTTTATTACAACTTAACTCGCACAACCTAAAGAAACTGTGCAGCTTGGCATGGGTCCCGATTAACTTGAACTGCTTGTCTGTATTCAGTGAACCACAAAAGCTCAGAAGTATGAGGTACAGCAACATTGTGGAATTCTCAATGCCCCTCACAAATGACTTTAATGAATTGGCAAGTAAACGTCTTGGCCTAAATGATCCGCCACCAACTGAGAAGGTTGTTGAAAATCTTAACTCTCTCAGCGAAAAATACCAGAAACTAGACACAGTTTCCTTACTTATGAAACTGCACAACATTTACAAATACATACAAGACAACATTGTTCAGTTCCATGCTGGCCTGTCGAATGTGATGATTTGGAATGGAGAAGGCTTCTCTGACCCAAGTGAGATTGTTCTGTTCTACCCAGAAGACTTGGATCTTAGCTGCAATGTAAAGAAAGTGCCCCACGAGTTTCTAATTCACAAAAGCCTTTTCATGAAATGTGGTGTCCGTAACAGTCTATCAGAGAATGAGGTGACTGAAATAATTTATACGCTGCAGCGTAAAATGGAGCTAAGATGCTCTGATGTTGGCACACATAAAGAGAGAAAGCTGGCAATATCCATCCTGGATTGGATGAAAGCAAACAGTGTTCATGGAACAGATGATCTTCCCATCCCTGTACAAGCCGGCAGTAATGAGTTCAGCCTTAAACCATTGTCCACGGCCTTGTTTTGTGATATGGATAAGCAACATTTAAATGACATCTCTGCTAGAAGCACCGATTATCATATTGTTCATGAAGACATCTCTTGGGCAACAGCCAGGTTTCTAAATATTCACCTTCTAAGCACCAGGGTACTGAAGCCAGAGTTTTTTGAACCCTGGGGGCCCTCAGAACCTGTCACTCTGAGAATAAAAAACATTCTGCGAGAATATAGTGAACACGTGGAACTTTTTAAAGAGCTGATACAGAATGCCGATGATGCAGATGCTACTGTATGTGACTTTTTAGTGGATATGAGGCAGAACCTTGAGTCTCGGCAAAGTCTGATAGATCCTGACATGACCAGTTGTCATGGACCAGCACTTTGGTCTTACAATAATAGCAACTTCACAGATATTGATTTTATCAACATCACCCGCATTGGGGCAGCCACTAAAGAAACCCAAGTAGAGAAAATTGGAAAATTTGGCTTGGGCTTTAATACGGTCTATCACATTACAGATGTGCCTTCAATTATGAGTGGAACAAAGGTTATTATATTTGACCCCAATGTCAACCACATCAAAAAGCACATTCCAAATGGTACCAACCCAGGAATCAAACTGAACCTCCAGGAGCATTGTGAAGTTCTTCAGATATTTGCTGATCAATTCCGTCCATTTTCCAATGTGTTTGGCTGTGAGCTGAAGCAGCCATTTTACTATGAAGGGACTCTTATTCGTCTGCCTTTCCGAACAGAACAAGAAGCTAAAGATTCAAAAATATGTAAACAGGCGTTTAGTGAAGAACAGATCAATAGTTTCATTAACAGTTTTGAAGAATCAACAGATGTTCTCATTATTTTCTTAAAAAGTGTACAAAAGGTAACATTAAGCTTTCTTCCTCCCAAAGCTCTTAACCCTAAGAACAAGACAGTGAGCGTTGATCTTCAGAGAGACCGAGTGCAAAGATTGGAGGTGCCTAAGAGCTGTAACCTACAGCAGGAACAAATGAATGCTGCTAAAATGTTAGGAATGCACACAAATAGCTTAGATATTACTGTGTCCAACATCATCAAAATTACAGTACAGCAAATGCTGTCAGTTAATGAAAAGTATTACCTGGTACACTCTAGCCTTGGAATCCAAGAATCTTTTCAAATGTTCAAACTCAATCAGAATAAAAAAACAAGGTTTTCCCTTCCTGTCGCTGGAATTGCCCTTCCTCTAAAGAAAAATCAAGATTCTGGTAAATGGGCCCCTGATCTGATGGACTTTAATGGAACAGTGTTCTGTTTCTTACCCCTTCCTATTTCCTCTGGCCTTCCTTTTCATCTAAATGGTTCCTTTTCTGTCATGTCAAATCGGAAGAGCTTGTGGGATACAACAGAAAAGGGTGTGTGGAATAAGAATTTACTCTGTGATGCTGTTTTAGTTGCTTTGCTAACCGCTCTGTCACAGTTACAGGTACTAAGTCAGCATGGTGACATACAGGAATACTGCTACCATACATTTTGGCCTGACATCACAAAGGTCAAGACCCAATTCACAGGAGCAGTGGAAGCCTTCTATAAAGCAGTAACGTTTGGACTTGGCGATTGTTTTCCTGTTCTGTTTAGCAATGGCCAAGAATGTTGCACAATAAAACATGCCTGCTTTTTACAGTTGGACAATATCCAAAATGAAAAAGTTCACAGCCTGGCTAAAAAAGTGTTTACTTTGGTCCTGAAGAAACCATATCTGGCTGTGTCACTTCCAGACTGGGTAAAAAATAGCTTCCACACCAGTTGTTGTGGCAAGGAGCTACTCCGTAATACATACAATTGGGAGAGGTTCTACAGAGAGATTGTTTTTGAAAACCTTGACTCCTTAGACACAGAAGATAGAAATGCACTCATACTTCATGCCATTGACATGCAGAGTAAAGAGGTGAATAATCTACTAAAATCTAAGCCTTGCATTCCTTCAACACCACATGGGAAGTTACAATACATTGGAAAGCTTGTGCATCCTTCAGGCAAAGTATCAACATTGTATGATCAAGAAGAAGGACATTTTCCACAAGGAGGTGATTTTCTGAAACCAGAAATATTGGCACGCTTACAGATTCTGGGTATGACTAAGGATAAGCTTCCCATAAAAGAACTGATGGCAAGAGCCCATACGATTAATGATGTTTGGAAACATGATAGAAGTAAAGGCTTAAAACGAATTGTATACGTGTTGGCGCTATTAAATGATTTACTTGACCAGTACCCAAATGATACCTGCCAAGAAGAGTTCAGAAACATTGCCTTTCTTCCTGCTGTTTCTCCTCAGAGCAGACTTGGAGGGTTAAAAGACCTACTCTTAATGAAATCAACAGATCTTTACCATTACAAGCACAAAGATCTTGTATACCTCATTGAACCAGTGCTAAGTAAAGAACATGTTGGACAAAACTTTAAATTCTCCGAAAACATGTTGTCGATTTTAGACCTGGATCGGATTCCTCCTCCTGAAAAGGTGCTTTTTCAACTGCAGAAAGCTCATAATATATCGAACTTGTTGAGCGCAAAAGAACTTTCTCAGACAGTAAGAAAGTGCTATACTTATTTGAACAAACTGATACAAAAAGAGCGAAACAGGGGTGCTAATATAAGATGCCAAGCGTCCAGTTTTCCTTTTATTTACATTGGTCGAGAATTTGTAAAATTGAACTTTGTTGCACGCAACATGTCTGTTGATGCTTCCCCTTATCTATACCAGCTGCCTAAGGAGTATGTGGAATTTGACAAACTTTGGGATTGTGTTGGACTCTGTGAGGAATTTTCCACTGGGGATTACATCTCTGTACTTCAAAAAATAGATAGAAAACATAAAGGAAACCACCTTCCTCAAAATGATCTGTTGATTGCAGTAAATTTGATTAATTTAATATCTAATGGTGTTTCAGTTGATCTGCTTGATGTTCAGCAAATACTTGTACCAGACCAGCAATGTATACTGCATCATGTGGATAAGATATATTTCAATGATACTCCCTGGCTTCCCTGTGACGATGACCTGAACTTTTGCCATGAAATGATTCCACGTGCTGTGGTGCTGAAATTAGGGATCAAGACAAAGATTCACCAGACACTGCAAAAACTGAAAGTTTCTAATCTGTCCTGCTGGGTTTCCTCATTTGGAGCCAAAGAGGATCTCACTAGACGCATCAAGAACATTATAAGCGAGTACTCCTCAAAAAAAGATATTCTGAAGGAACTCATTCAGAATGCAGATGATGCAGAGGCTACTGAAATTCACTTTGTGCTGGATAGCAGAACCCACCCAACAACTTGCACTTTTGGGGAAGAATGGCATTCACTGCAGGGTCCAGCTCTTTGCATCTACAACAACAAGAAATTTGAGTCTAGTGATATTGCAGGCATTCAATCACTAGGACAAGGTGGTAAAGGGGACCGCTTGGACAAAACTGGAAAGTATGGACTTGGTTTTAATTCAGTTTACCACTTAACTGATTGTCCTTCATTTGTGACTGGAGATACAATGTTGTGTATTTTTGACCCAAATTGTAAATTTTTGCCAACTTCTGATGATAATAGCCCAGGTGGTATGTTCAACGTCAACAATAAATTCAAGGGCACATTTAAAGATGTGTATAATACATTTCTTCCTAATTTTTGTAATCTGTCAGAGGGTACACTTTTTCGTTTGCCTCTAAGGACAGCAAAAACAGTAGCAATATCCAAAATTTGTGACCAAACGGTCTCTTTAAAAGACATTAGAGATCTGTGCATGGAATTGAAACAGGATGCAGCTAACATGACATTGTTCTTGAACAGCGTTGGAAAAATAACGTTCTCTGAAATCTCGGACACTAATGACCTGGTTAAAGTCCTGTCCATTGAAACCAAAATAAACAGCCTTTATGTAAACGACCGATCAGCTTTTCAAGAAAAACTGTCCCAGTTAGCGGAGAACGATAAACACATGTCTGAAACGGAACCATTCAGGGTGTTCTACACAATGGAAATAAAATGCAGTAGCTCTGAAAAACCAATGCATTGGTTTGTAGCTAAACAGATTGGTATTGAAGGACAAGATCAGTTGACTAATTTAAAGAGAATTTGTGGTAGTTTGCACCAAACCTGTATTCCACATGGTGCTGTAGCCGCCTGCCTCAGTGACCCGCCTAATGGCAGGGCTTTCTGCACTTTGCCTCTGCCTGTGGAGACTGGACTACCTGTACATATCAGTGGTAGTTTCATTGTGGATGCAGCACGCAGGGACATCTGCAAGGAAGATGGTGGAAGTCCAAAGACTGAATGGAACACATTTCTACTCTCAAATGTCATTGCTCCTCTCTACTGCAATCTTCTTGGGCACATATTTGAGGAAATCACAAAGGACAGAGAAACACCACTGACGTTTAAAAACGTTGATTCTTGCATACTATTTCTAGAAAGCACATTTTTAAAACATTTCCCCCTTATTTCAAAAAGCATGTCCCCTCAGTGGCAGAAGATGGTCGGCCAAGTCTATCTAACGATCTATCAAAAGCATTTAAAGCTTATTCCCGTTTACAGGATGAAATCAATACAAGGGAAATTTAGCAGTACACAGATTGTGGTTGTTCAAAGCTCAGTCACCGAAGAACCATACTTTTTTCATCATGCTGACTATACACAATTGGAACATGTTCTACATAGCATCAACATGAAGTTGGTTGTTCCATGTAGGGCTCTCTATTCTATATATGCAGAGTTTAAAAGAGCAGAGGTTAAAGTTCTGAAGTTAAGCCCTGAAACACTGCGCAATTTCCTCAGGCATGTTCAGCTACATCCACAAGGATATGCCCTTCCCATACCTGTCGGTGAGTCCCTTCTCAGGACTGAAAGCAACTGCAAGTTACTTTTAGAATCTTGTCTTCAAGGCCCTAATACAGAAAAAGTAATTGATCTAGAGGGAGTTCCTCTTTTGGTGACCGAGGATGGGATGCTTCGACATTTTAGTCTTGACGAACCGAGGTATTATACACATTTCTATGAGCTATTTCAAGCCTACAGTGATAAGTTTGCAAAGTGCAAAGTTGTAAGCATTTTATTTCATGTGCTAGTAAAAAGTGGCTTCCTACAAACTTTACCTATCCAAAAAGCAGCTGTTTATATCAAAGAGCAGATGGGCCAAATGTCTCTGGTAAAAAATGAAAATTGTGCAACTCTTACTAACGAAAACAAAGAGTGGCTAAAGACACTATGGGAATTCTTTTTTAGTGAGTTAAAGAGGATCACAGAAAAACAAAGTCGTATAAAACTATTTGAAGAAATAATTGCCTTGTTTGGTGATTTAGCCATTTTACCAGTGTCTTATGCAAAGCGTCCAAGGGAAATTTGTCTTCTTCCTCTTGTTCGTCTCAAGAACATTCTTTATCGCTCTTCAAGTGAAGTGGCCCAATATCTTTTCAAGTTGGGATTCGCAAAGTTAGAAAGTTCATTATTACCTGTGCACATGACAATTGATTACATTGAGCCTCATCTATTTAACACAGAGGATTGGTGTTTAGTGCTTGAACATCTGTGTTCTAAAAATGATCTTTATTGGGAAGAACTTGATCAATTTGAAATGGACATATTTCTGAAGTTCTTCTTACGTGGCCTAGCCAACTTTAGCAAGAATAAAGACTTTATATACAAGCTACAGTCTCTTCCCTTGTTTGAGACCCACCATGGCAAAAGACAACATTTAAATGTATATCAAAATAAGTACATTCTTAACACATTGATTGACCTGCAATCAAGAAAGCTTTTTGAACTGAATTCTCAAATAGTTTTTCTCAAAAACAATGAACTAAACAAAGAATTAAGTAAATACATGAACATTCCTGTAATCAATGATTTAGATTTTTTAATTCAATTTCTCCTTCCCCATATGGCATCCCTCTGTGAAAATGAAATATTGGAGGTTCTCTTGCTGGTTTTGAAAATACAAGATCTCGACAGAACTGAATTCGACAATAAAAAAGAAGTTATAATCACAGCTCTCAAACCACTGCAGATAATAAAAGACAGACAAGGAGTATTTCGGCAGCCCTCATACTTTTATGATCACATTGTGAAGTTGTTCTCTACTTTTGAACTTCAGTCAAGGTTCATACCTGATGAGTTGAAAAATCATTTTGAAAAACGTAAGTCTTATTTTCATCAACTATTGCTGGATCTTGGGATGAAACAAAAACTTTCAGAAGATGATTTCATTCATTTTGCAACCAGGATTGAAAGAGAAGCAAAGGGTACCTGCTCTTTGAAATTACTTGTCCCAAAGATTGAAGAGCTGTTTGATTATCTGCTCTGTATGAAGGAAAAGGAAATGACCAACAACTTTACAAAAAAAGTAGGAAACATTAAATTCTTGATTCCTATTGATGTAAAAAATGATTTGAAAAGTCTTCATCCTTCATATACAAAGAACACCTCTTTGATTGCACTTAAAGAGTCACTGCTAAAACAACGGGGGGAATATGAATTATTAGTTTGGACTTCAATGGCCCTGCTAAAAACAAAACATGAACCTGACCCAAAACAGTTGCGCATTCTGACTAAATGTGGAGTTTTATGCAAGCCACCAGTTGACCTAGTAGTGGAGAACGTAAAAAATGTGTGTGGAGCTCCATGTGAGTGTAAAGATCTATTGAAAATTAGGAGTCAAGTCCTACAAGTAACTTACAATTTTCTCCAGATCGAGGACACATTTGATACAAGCTCCTTAGATGGCGTGCCATTCATTCTAGTTGATGATGATGCTGTAGCAGAACCAGAGCAGGTTGTTTTTAACTTGCAACATGGCGATAGTTTTCGACCGTACCTGTACAAGTTGCCTCCATTACTTGCATGCTTTAGTCTGTTCTTCCAAAAGGCTGGAGTAGAGGCTGAGGCTACTGTATTTCATTATGCAAAGGTTCTTTCAACAATTTATGAAGAAACATTACAGAAAACATCCCTGCATCGCAACCTTAAAAGGACAGTTTCTCAAGCCACACAACAGCTTTTTACCCTTCTAGTTGAAAAAAAACAAAAGGACCTCCAAAAACTTAAACCGCTTTATCTTCCAGCTACTGATGGAAAACTGCATGACTCTTGCAATCTGGTTCTAAACAACTGCTGTTCTTTAATGGCAACAGATAAATTGAATGACATATTCAAATTTTTTAGTTTTGAATGTACAAACAATTCCTTTTTACATAAATCGTTTGACCTTTACCAACAGGAGACTCTCATCAAATGTTTACCTCTGGACATCCGTCCAAAGATTCTTTCACAAATTACAAAAGAAACGATCAATGTTCGTTCAGAAGATTTCTGTACTTATGGAGAAAACTGTGAGCTTAAAAGTCGTTTACAGGAACTTCTTGGTTCTCCTAAATTTCACGAGGGTCTTATTTGCCTTTTAAGAAGTCAGAGTAATGGAGAACTGGCTGAAGAGGAGGCTTCCCAAAAATGTAATGCTGTGTTTGGAAAACTAGAGATAATATGCTGTCATAAACTGCGAACCATTCTCAAATATAATGATAAGCAACTGGAAGGCACCAATTCATCTAAAGAGGTTTTTGTCACCAAGGGAAGTGAAAGCCAATGTCAAATATACCTAAAACATTATGTCACCATGTTACTCAGAAACGCTGTTAACATAGCAGGTACTCTTGCAGACCAAATTAATAATATATTGGAAAATGTGTTTATACCATCATCTATACCCATTCTAATGGAAATGTTAAGCTGCAAGGATCCTGATGAGATTGCTGATGTTCTTAAAGCCCACAGGATATGGAAAAAAAATAATCCAAACCACCATGCTTTTTCTTTGGCAAACCCAGGAGAACCAATTCCTAATGAATGGTATGACTCTTTGGACATGAGCAGTATAAATAGTTTCAAAGTTGGTGATTATGTTGGGTACATGGATCCTTCTGAAGAAGGGGTATATGTATATGCTATCATAGTTGAGGAACTGAACTCTAAAATCATTGGAAGCTGTGAAATCCAAATGTATCGTATCCGCCTTGGTCAAGGTAAAACAGCTGATGTTAGCATACATGATTTGTATCGGTTCAAAAGAAGTGTTGCCCAAAAGAGCAAAGAACTGGTATTAGTTAAGAATCTAAGGGAGCAAGAAGAAATCCATGAAAAATGGTATGAAATGTCCATAGCCGATACCAAGAAAGAGATTGATGAGTATCTAAGCAAAATATGGGCATTGCCTAAAGAAGAGAGAAACAAAGTAATCAGAAGACTGTACTTGAAGTACCACCCAGACAAGAACATTGGGCAAGAGAAACTTTCAACAGAAATTTGCAAATACCTTCAGCAAAAAATCATGGATTTGGAGGCTGGCAGAAATTTCAGCAGCAAAAATTGTTCCAGCAAACATTCCGACCCTTTCAGGAGCTATTCTACATTCTGGGGAAGATGGGATAGTGAAGCTTCCAGTCACCGACAAAATCGTGAACATTTTTCAAAGAAGACCAAATGCGATTATGATTTCTGGGGGTACCATAGCAGACATACTAAACCAAATCCTGATGAAGCTCAGAGGTGGTTCAGGCAAGCGGAGTGTGATTTGAGAGCTGCTAAAAATGATGTTGATCATCACCACACTGAATGGGTGTTTTACAAAGTACACCAAGCTATAGAAAAAGCTTTATTTTCAGCTCAGTACATTAAACATGGAAAGATTGACAACAATGACAGCATAAGATCTTTGGCGAGCAAGGTCTCTATGTACTGTAGCAGTCTCCGTAGCGTTACTGACCAAGTTTTACAAATGGAAAGGCATGGAGTGGATAAACTAAAAACACAGTACCCTAAATACCACACTCCTCCTGGCATCCCTAATGACAGCATTCCGGCAGACAAAGAACATGAAGTGATTGCTCTGGCTGAAAATGTTCTCAAGAAAATAGAGACCTATGTATACAACTAAGGGGTACCTCAGAATCTTTGTCGATTTTTGCTTTTTCATTTGATATCAGTTAGTCAAAACCCATAAGATGTTTGAGGGGTCAGGATGGTGAACAAAAACCAGCAATCTCGCATTAATTTCATAATGATGCAGTTGCTGTACTGTTATCCAATAATGGCAGCAATAATGCACAATACCAATAGCTCATGTCTGGACACATGATGTTGACTGGACTAATATTTGTCAACTTTATACTGACCCAAGTAAAGATGTTTATGAACATTGGTGATTTGCCATAAATTTCAAAGTCGATTAGTTGAGACAAAATTAACGAGATATCTTCAGTTCTCCTGTCTACACGATCACATTTTTCTTCTCACTCTTCTTCGTCCCTGCATTTTAAAGCCATGGTATGTAACAGAAGTTTTATAATCATCCACTGATGGACCATACTTTTCTTAATGTTGCTAAGCCATGGAACACATTACAACCCACTTACCTGAACTGTCCATAAGGTGTCTTATGGCTTGGGACTTGGTAAGTATGGCACAAATATGCTTTTTAGGCTGTGTTCAGCGGTATTGTGTGATTAGGTAGATTATCTATCATTGATATCATGCAAGAAGTCCTAGAGGGCTCAGTAGAAAAACTGTCTAGAGGGGAACAGTATAACATGGCAAATTTATCTTCAATACAAAATGTCTAAATACTTGGGACCAAAAAATATTATTTTTATTAGTAAGCAGCTACAAAGTAATTCATATTTAGTCATTACCTGTGTAAGTTTGAATTACTTGGTCACTATGGCAGAGGACCAGATGTTTATTCATTTAAAAGTGTAGTTCTCTGGAGCCACTGAGTTTTCTATTGGCAAAACCAATGGAGATCTTACCCACGCCTCTCTGCAAATTGGCATCCCACATTCTCACGGCAGGTAGATGCGCAACAGCAGCACACTGGGAAAAAATTGGAACCCCCCTCTACCATGAACAATGTAACACAGATAATAAACAATGTCATGGAATGTCTGACAGCCTTACTGTACCATAACACAGGAGCATTTACCAGCACATGGGAAGCCTGGTGTAATAGCTAATCCAGGCAAGATGAGCTGACATTGATACAAATAGAGCAACAAGGGAAAATTAGCATCTGGGTAGGAGCTACGAATAACTTCAAGTACATGCTCATAAGGGATGTTACTATATCATTTCTTACCTATGTTTAAAAGTGGGCCATGTTGGCCCTACTAAATGATTGTCAAAATGTACCCCCCTTTTCCTTCTTCTGTACCCTCTCCCCCCCCCATACTTTGTATAATAATAAAATGTGCACTTCTATATTGCGAGCCACATTTTTTTTCCTTTTTGATTACACACGTTATTTTGTAATTATTTAGTAGTTTATAGTAGATATTACTATAAAAACATTTAATTTCTCTCATTACACACACTTACTGGCTCGGTTTCATTGATACCCAGTTCTACAATGTGTTGCACAACTCTGCCTTTACTGTCACCTCTCTAGTGCAGACTGGTCCGAGCTTAGTCCCTTAGGGCCACTAACGGGTCCAGTTTTCTGGGCCAGACTTGCCTGTAAGTCAACTTACTAATAATTAGGGCTGAATTAATTGTCTAATTATATGCTAATTAGAGACATCTTGATGACTGCGCTTGGACTTGTCTGCTGCAGAGACTGATATACAATTACAAACAAGATGAATAGAATCATTTCTATTAACCCTTTGCACCCAGCAAAACAATGCAGTAAAAGGGGCAGTTGTGTGACAGCGGGGCTTTCCACGTTCAGTCAAGTGACCAACAGACAGGTTTTCCAGATTTCTTTAATTAGAAAAAGTAACCTTATTCCAATTATCAGTCAGACCCCCTGCTTAGGTCTGGGCTGTGGTCAAAATACTTGAGTATAACTTAAAAACAAATCTAAATTGTAATTCATTCAGGGCAGCAGTCCATCCCTCCGCGTGGTCACTGGCGCTAAATCACATTCATTTAAGCTCCGGGTTCTCCACGATTCCCAAGATACTTGCCAGTAAAAGTAGCGCCAGTACTTCCTGGTGTTTACATCCACCACATGACGCAGCCTAATAGGAAGCCACGGCGGATGATGTTGTGTCTGCCTATGGGCCTGCGTGAAGCGGTTGATTGAAACCGTCATTTTGTTTCCATAGGGGACTGAAACATGCTGCTTTAACCGGAAAGTATTTTAGGAGCCGGGGGGTGCCCAGAGCGAAAAAAAAAAAAAAAACAGTGTCTCATTCCCCGGGGACGCCCTGCTCATCAGCCTGGTAAAAAAAAAAATGGGGGTAACTGCTGCTTTTATGCTTTAATATAAGAGAGCGAGGCTTCTTAAAATAAAACCATCTTACTTTGCATAGAAAGTGGGACTAGAAATGTGTCAATTAAAAAGTGGTGGTACTCTGCGTCACCTAGTACCATCACACCTACCACTGGCTGTTGGTGTGGGTCCTCTGTCACCTCTGGGCCAGGTATAGGCGGCCTGAGTCAGGAATCTCCAGGACTATGAACGGTTGGACTGGCTGGAGGAAGAGGTATTAGAGCACCGCATGGGCCCGATTACCCCCAGGGGTTCTTCACCATATGCTCCAGGACATGAAAGATGCCATCACCCCAACTCATGCACCTTCCTGGGACCTTTTGACTCCCCACCTTAAACTGTATGCGTGGGTGCTAAACCCTGCCCACCCCCTCCTGTCCCCAGTGAGCTGGCGGGTATAACTTCAGCATTTTTTTGTGATCTATGAGGCCCTGTGTGAAGCTCTGACACGGAGAAAAATCTGCCATGCCAGGTGTTCAAAATCTCTCCAGCTGCCTGGTCTGTTAGGAAACCTGATAACAAATTGGGAAAGGTGGAAGCGGGAAAGAATGAATACGTGTGTAAAGGTGCATTTTCCAGGATCTCCATACACGGAGGAACTGTGGGACAGAGATTATGTTTTTCTTTTTAGCCACATTAAAAATATAGCTTTTGCAGATGGTTAAAGTGCCAGTCTGCGCTGATCGCCATTTTTTATTTACTTGCGTTATTAGATCTCTTCTAGCCCTTACACCCTGAGAAGCGCGAAATGAGGTTAGAGCTAGAGGGGAATGAAGAGCAGAACATGATACTAATATGGCCCAGGTGCACTAGGCTACGTTAGGATATTTAATCTAATGTAAATTAAAGTTAGGTTATTAGTTTGCTTATCTACGAAAGGGAATAACAGAACGTTTTACTACTTTAAATCGCATCGAGTTACATTTGTACGGCCAGTAGTGCTAATGATGTGCAACAGAGGAGTTTCCACTAACATCACATATCCACTATAATAAACACACATTCCCAGCAAGCTCAATCTCCCACACCCACCACATGATGAATATATATTTATGTCAACCAGAGAGCTACTGAGCGTGGCAATGGTATACAACAAGAGACAGGGGGTGCCCAATGCTACATCCAATTGACAAAACATATATGATGAAAAGTATAAAGTAAAATACTTCAATAATAATAATAATATTAAATACTTGGTTATTTAGTTAACCCTTTGGCCAAAGGCATCATAAGCCTGCATACCAATGTCAAGGTATAACCAAAATAATGCAGGTCCTACACTATACTACACTGTGAACCCTTCCTTTCACCTCTGTAAGAGGGGAAGAACCATTATAGGTCTTGTTCCTGCAGCAAATGAAATGACCTCCCAAGTTAAAAAGGTGAAGGAGGAGCATTGGGCACCCCCTGTCTCTTGTTGTATACCATTGCCACGCTCAGTAGCTCTCTGGTTGACATAAATATATATTCATGATGTGGTGGGTGTGAGGGAGTTGGAGTTTGCTGGGAATGTGTGTTAATCTATGTCTGACTGGTAGCAGTCAATTGGAGGCTGTGGCACCTCCCCCCAGAGCTCACTCCTCCTCCTTCACCTTTTTAATTTGGGAGGTCATTTCATTTGCTGCAGGAACAAGTTCTATAATGGTCTCCTGGACTCTGGACATATGCTAATTTCAATTATTAGCATATTCTTTGCATTTTTCCCAGGTACAGTACCTTGGTGGTGTTCAGTTTTGTGCACAGGTTTCTCTCCACATATTGTCTCTTGTTTCGGTTCTGTGGCTCTACAAGTAAAAACAAAAACAAAAGTGCTGTGTTTGTAAAAATAATAATTGTGTATTGTGTATTTGCAAGTAAAAGAAAGTAGTGGTACTGTGGGTATGTATATCATTTAATATTACCTGGGGATGTAGGGTCCCGCAGGTGGGTGGTTATGCTCCCAGGTGGAAAGGAAATGGGGGTTAACCCCTTGTTTATAATACACTAACCGGCACACTCATGAATTGCCTCCGACTCTTGTTCTGGTTGTCTTCAATTATCTTCCGGTGCAGGAAGCTTTGACTGAGCCGTTTTACAGTCTTTCTGTTCCAAAGTTACGCTCACAGAATGGTGTCCAAAATATTGCGAGAATCGCTGTTTCTTGCTTCATAATGTTTCCGGAGGTTAACCCTTCATCAGGTGTATTATAACAGTGACCCCTCTTCCTCTTTTTATAAACAGAGTATAGCCTCGGAAGTGTTATATCAAATTAGCATATCAAATTATCTCATGTATTCATTGTATCCATCCCATCTGCTGCCTTTTATTTTCTCCCCATACGCTCCCTTCCTCACCAACTTCTCCCCCACACGCTCCCCTCCTCACCAACTTCTCCCCCACACGCTCCCCTCCTCATCAACTTCTTCCCCATACGCTCCCCTCCTCACCAACTTCTGCCCCACATGCTCCCATCCTCACCAACATATATTGGGTTGATGACAGGCCCAGGCTTGTCAAGAATCTGTGTGAGCTTCAAAGGGGCTTGATTAAAGTTGGGTGCGAAAAGTACAAAGAGCGTTTTTTTTGGTATGTTATCACCTTTTGCGGTTCTAATGGTACAAACTTATATTTTTTTAGCGATAAGGACATATGTTCTGTGAGACAGGGACTCTGATAAACAGAAGGTTTTTCTAATCATACTCTGCAAGGGGTTTATGGATTGCCAGGGGGTGGAACTATCCTATCCATCCCAAGATATGAAACATGGAATCAGGGACTTGACAACGATGCTGACATACAGGCATACCCGGGTTTAAGGACACTCACTTTAAGTACACTCGCGAGTAAGGACATATCAGCATGTCCCGGACAGCAATACCGGCTCCCTACCTGTACCGAAGCTGTGCACAAGCAGGGAGACTATAGAGCCTGTTACAAATGTGTTATTTACATCAGTTATGCACGTATATGATGATTGCAGTACAGTACATGCATCGATAAGTGGGGAAAAAGGTAGTGCTTCACTTTAAGTACATTTTCGCTTTACGTACATGCTCCTGTCCCATTGCGTACGTTAATGCGGGGTATGCCTGTATATAGAACAGGAACAGCCGTTCCTAAATCAGTGCTCAGAGAAAACATGTAAGTTCATAGTATTTTAGCCATGTGTATAGCAACATTCTGATGAGTCCGGACACAAATATACATTCATGAAGATAATCTATATTGAAAGACTCACGTTATACCCCAGAGAATAGCTGCATCGGTGATGCCTTCGGCCCCATGATTGATGAAGACGGCAGACCCCCTCTAAACTATTCCAATGTAGTTCTCCTGGAGCTAGACTATCAATGTAGAATATTAAGAGTCCTTGAGAAAATGAATAATCATATAGTACTCACGACCTTCCGATGTCTCCGGTGTCGTTGTGCTCCCTGCTCACGTGTAGAATACCGGATTCTCCCATGAGGGCCGAAATAGAGCTGTGCACTACCTGTGAAAAAATTGTGATGGGGGCCGGATCGCAATAAAAATATATTTATTTGTCCGTCAGCAACATGGTAAAATAGAGGTACAGGAACCTCTAACGCGTTTCACGTAGTTGTGCGCTTTATCAAAGAGTGACGTTCCTCTATGAGAAGTGAGATTAAATAGGTTGCTCAGATCAGGTGCTCAGTCACCTGTGCTCCACTGAAATGGGTCCACACTGAAGGGGAAACCATTAGAGACAAACAGAGCTCAGGTGGCGGTGCATCCGGTCGGAGATATAATTACATAGCATAAAGAAATACTAGCATACATTTTTAGTGTACTCATGTACAAAATGCATAAAGTGCACAGAATCTCACAATCATTTGTGGTCAATGTGAATGTCATACCAGCATTAGAACAACACATATTTATTAACCAAAAAAATGTATAATATGAAAGACTATACAAATGATTAAAAAACTAAAATAAACGACAATTTAAAAAAACAAAAGTTGAAAGATATACCTGGAATACTTTGGTGAATTCAATCTTTTTGTTATTATAAATGATTCCTTGACTATGAAATTTCAAGAGACATTGGTGTAAATGTATATATTTTTTCTGTTTCAAATAAACTCTTATTAGCCATAGTGGAAATTGTATCTATTTGGTCTAAGATATAGATATATGATGCCATAATAAAAAATTACAGACTGTCACTCCACAAAAAAAGAGGTTGATACTCATTTTAGAATTCGTTATTAATTTAGTCAATGTTGGACCTAAAGAATATTTTTTGTGTATTGTGACCAGATATAAATATTTTCAAATATGGCTACAGTGTATATAATTATTGTCTTGAGTAAAGGAAATCAGGATGTACTCAGTATAACCATTACTGGAGATGAAGTTATAAAGGAAAATATTTTAATTGTTACAAAAAGTGAGCAAAAAAATCAAAGTGGATCACTTATAGCTATCACTTATAGCTCCAAGTGTATCCTAGACATTGTAGGCTTGCAAGTAGATCATATATGTATTTCTGTAGTCTGGGTATATGCAGTGGCTCTATGAGCAGGTGTGATAAACATATAAACCGGTGTTTGATCAGGTTGTAGTGGAGATAGGGAAATACGGAATCAGCCACGGGGTGTTATTGGACCACTGGTAGGGATGCATACACACAACTGAGGATATGTAGATTACCTCAGAAGTCCCTTTGCCAAATAGTAGTCCTACAGTACCTCCGTCTCCGTTTTCTCCTGGATCTGACAGAAGCAGCGTCCCGCAGTCCACGATCAGCGTTAAAGCTGAGAAAAACTTCCAATACTGTATGTTGGAGCCCCTGCTGTTGTATTTTGCAATACTGCTCTAAATCTGCCCACCGTCTCAAAGGTTAAACATCATGTGTTGTCCACACTGGAGCCTGTCTCTACCACTGAAGCACCACTCCAATCAAACGATTAGCACAATGAAGATACTGTAGATTGGTTCGTCTGTTGTCCAGACAAAAAAAGCACCAAACAACTCACCAGGTATTAGAAAACTATCGGGTTACATAATTAGAAAACAAAAAACATACTAGGGACAGAACTGGGACAAAAATCTCCTCCCACGCGTTTCACGCTTCACAGCGCTTTCTCAAGGAGTCTGTAGGAGTGATTGAAAAGGTAGATAATATAGCCCCTAATACGGAAATGATATCTAAGATTTTATGAAAACATGCTGAACTTGTGGCAATGTTCCTCCTCATTAGGGTGTGTAACACCATGTATGTAATACATAATAAGTATGTGGTCAATCTTAAACAGTGACCTATTATGATGGCGTGATAGGTTCAAACGCGCGTTCTAATTGTAATTTAATAACATCGTGGTGACTAATCTAAAGTATATAATACTGAAATAATTACTATTAGCTAAAGCGATGGTCAGGATAAAGCTGTTAATTGTGAGCCATACAGCTGAGTGAATAAATTCTATACGATTTCACCCAGTGTGACCTCCTGTGATAGAATCAATCTAATTTATGCATACAGACACATTGTGTAAACACACGGTAACAAGATTGATTGTGCTACAGAGTTGCATTGATGGCAAAACTTCTATCAGAGTTATTCTCTAGATATAATATACTATATACATCGAAACTATATATTCATTCATCCTATGAAGCAGTATATTCCCCAGCTAAAGAACGGACATATCCTGATATTGCTGATAACATTATTGAATGTTAGCTACAAATATTATCAACTCATATCTATTTAAATGTAAAAACATTAGACATTAGTTGTCAAACTTCTTGAACATGTTTCAGTATTCATATAAATCAGTATACACTGGCATACAATGTAAATGCATTATAACAAGATAGATTACGTTACAAAATTGCATTACAGGCAGAATTTCCGACAGTAACTATCTAGATATAATATATTATTTCCATGGAAGCAATGTATTAATTCATGACATGGAGCAGTTAGTTCCCCAAGTAAAAAGGAACCAATGTATACTCATATTGTTAATAGCCTTATTAGATGCTGACTATGAATATTGTCAACTCATAGAGAGAGAGAGAGAGAGAGAGAGAGAGAGAGAGATGAGATGAGATGAGATGAGATGACCTAGGCGCAAATGAGCAGGGAGAGAAAAGGAGAGAAAAATATCATAGGGCAGTATATCCGAGCAATCAGGGCTTAGGTGGTAAGATATACACTTACACTTAGTTCAGCAATTGTTAGCCTTTAATCCACATTGGGACTCAGGAACTCTGCTGCTGGTGATTTTTCAGTGTGTTCTCTATTTTCAGGCTTCACACGATACTTCAAACAGCTACTACAGCATCATCATCATTCCGCTGCTGGACGGCACCTTTCAGGGGATAGATCTCACACGGGGAGGGAGGAGTGGGAATGGGGGGGAAATGATAGAGGAAAAGGAATAGTATAAAACCTTTTAATAAAAACTATCTAAAAAACAACAATTGGTATCCCACTCACATGTTGTGAATCAAATTCAGGCACTTGAGAGTTTTAGGTGAGTCTCTCACACTCGTGTCCCTCAGACCACCTCAGACCACCTTACCACCTAAGCCCTGATTGCTCAGATATACTGCCCTATGATATTTTTCTCTCCTTTTCTCTCCCTGCTCATTTGTGCCTAGGTCATCTCTTCTCTATACAATACATTGCGGTAGGTGTGGAGCCGTGGACCTAATTGGCAGCATTTTAGTAGGGTTAGTGGTGTTAGGGGTCAATTACCTCTCGGTTGACTGATTGAAGTGCAGACAAAAAAACGGGCGCTTACCTTAGGATATTAGTACAGGGTAGAGAATAAAGTAAAATACTTATCCCAAAACCAATGATGTAGTCTTTCACAGTGGGCTTACACATGGCCGTGTAAGTAATTTATGAGTATTATTCTAACTCCCCCCCCCCCTCCATTTCCATCTGAACATTATCAGTCTTTTGGGCTAAGAAGTAGCTACCAGAAGCAAGATACCTTTACACATATGTGCTCACACAGGGCCGTGTGAGTATTTGATTACAAACTACTGTCATTTCATTACCACACCTTTATTAAACAGCTAGATATGCTATGAAGTCATCTTAGTACTGTTAATATAGGTCAATCTCCTCTAATCCTTTGCTCCCCCTTTTTTTTTTTCTCTCGGTTGACTGATTGGCCAGGTGTATTTGTTATTCACTCTACATCTAACTAGTGTTTTGTTTTGCACTGTTGTAGCTTGCTATATATAATTTAAATATAAATCCATTGGAAGTTTTACATAGTTAACCCTCATGTCATATAACATGTTTGATAAATGTGCCCTCCGAATCTAAGGCAAACTAACATAGATAACCCAAATACAGACACATTTAACTATGGCATAAAATCTAATCAAATTGTATACCATAGGATCATATGACATACTATATATAGATAACCTCTAGCTCTGAAATACAGAGTCCTGAGGAACCCTGTAACAGGGGACTTATCCCTGTTCAGTAATGTGCCTTTAATCTAGCAGTGTGGTAGTTAATTACTAAACACCACCTGCCTGATTAGATTGTTTACAAAAAGCCTGCCTTTGAGACAGGAAGTGACTCATTAGCTCTGACTGAGAGCTGACCTTTGGAGAGACAGAGCAGAGGTTCTTGAGTCCCAGGAGAGACTGACCAAAAGAAACCCAGATCTCTGGAGCTGACCGGTCATGAGCTCTGCACAGCAGAGCTGAATTCAAGACACAGGGAAAACTACTACACCTGAAGCTGAACCAGGAAGTGAGAAGATTTTCCCTCCAAGAAACAGATAAGACTTTTATTCTTAAGAGACTGCTTATATCTGCTTATTTTCATGCTATATGTTTTGGGGCTGCGAGACATGCTTAACTAATGGAGATGTGAACTAATTGCATAGGATTTCACTAGAAATACTCCCAAGTGAATGGAAGCTTTGTTCCCCCCCCTGTGTTTGGATAATTTCCTGATGAAAAGGAACAGGCACAATAAAGCCTATTATAATTTCACATTATAAAGCCTCCTAATTGTGTACCTCTGTGAACGTCCGTCTACAAACCCAAATATTTCTATGCATATATTAGTATACACTTAAGGGAAAGGGGGGGAATGGAGGGAAGGGAAAGGTTAACCCTCGCTACAGCCTGGCTGGAGGTGCTCCAATCAGGGGCAATGTAAGATGCACAACAAAAGAAAAAGAAACCTCTATAACGAGAGCACTCCAAACTAATTCATCCACTGATATCACCAGAAGAATCAAGTATTAGTATCATAGTATCCAATGGGATACTATCAACTAAAGGAATGGAAACAAAACAGCAACAGTCCTGCAACATTAGTCACGATCACAGAATAGATATACTTTTGTTTTTTATTTTTTATGAGTAAATATTCCTATCCATACAGTATAATAAACTTAAATACAGTAATATATTTTGTTCTAAAGGAAGTATTTCAGATCCCATTCCGAATGTAACCCCTTAGGTATAAGGGTATCGAGCGAAAAGATCCAAAAGGCTTCCCTTTTATAGAGGGCGTTGATCTATCGCCTCCTCTAATATGAGTTTTGATGTGTTCTATTGCAGTGCACTTCAAGTGAGTTAAAGAACCTTGCTGGCATTCATTGAAGTGTTTAGAGACTGGATGGACTAAGTCTCTTTTTAAAATTAGTCTCATATGCTCTAACATGCGGATCTTAAACATTCTTGTGGTCAAGCCAATGTATTGTTTTTTACACCCACAGGTGAGCATATATATGACAAATGTTGTATTACAGTTAATAAATGATACACTATTGTGTGTTCTGTTTCCTTCCATATTTTTGAATATTTTCGTCTTTGCCACATCTTTGCACACCTTGCAGTGTCCACAAGAAAAACATCCTACTAATCTAGGGGGAAATTCTTTTTTTGCAATTTGTTTGGTATTTTTAACCATGCTTGGTGAAATAATATTTCCTCTTGTTAATGATTTTTTGAAGACAAATTTGGGATTCATTGCTGTGATATCCCTTAAAAGGGGATACGTGGAGAGGATATTCCAATGTTTCAAACTAATGTGTTTTGTAGCATATGCTTGGTTACTGAATGGAGTGATGAAATATGGTGGATCAGAGTCTGTATTGTAGATTTGGTTTGTTATTTGACATCTACTATGATTTATACGGCTAGAATCTATCAGATCTCCCCTTTGTTTGTTTACTGCATTTAGATACGCATCTTTTATGATTTTTCTGTTGTATCCTCTCACTATGAAGCGATCAGTAAGTTCTTGCGCTCTCAACTAAAAATCTTCCAAATTTGAGCAATTGCGGTGCAGTCTAATATACTGCCCAAAGGGTATGCCTCTAAACAGAGCTTGGGTATGGCCACTGCTTGCATGTAAGAGTGTATTCCGTGATTGTTCCTTATGAAAAGTGTCAGTGTGCACTTATCGATCTAGACCCACAAATAAGTTGAGGTCGAGAAAATGAATGTGATGGGAATGGTATTGTGAAGTAAAACAAGGTTTAACGAATTATCATTAATGTATTGAATAAACAATAACAAATCTTCCACAGGACACTCCAAATCAACAATAAGTCATCAATATAGCGACGATAGACGTGAATGTTCTGTTGAAAGGGGTTTCTATCTCCAAACACGTAGGACGCCTCCCACCAACCCATGAAGAGGTTGGCTTAGGAGGGTGGAAAGCAAGTGCCCATAGCAGTCCCATGTGTTTGGAGATAGAAACCCTCTGAGAAAAGAAAATAATTGTGTGTAAGAAGAAAATTGATGCTATCTAAAAGAAAAACCACATATGCAGGTGGAAAAAGTGAATCTAAAGTGAATATAACTCCAAAAAAGGGTTTAATGACAGTAAGGCTGTGAGAATGTGATATTATAGACTACAAGGTTGAGACATCCAATGTTACCCAATAATAATTGGGCGCCCAATGGAAATCCCAAAAGAAAGATAAAACGTGAGAGGTGTCCAAGAGGTGTGAGGGAAGTGTAGAAACAATGGGTTGTAAATAATGGTCTATATAAATAGACAGATGTTCACCCAGTGACCCTATGCGAGACACTATTGGACGCCCAGGTGGTGCAAGAAGTGATTTGTGCACTTTAGGAAGGTGATGGAATATAGGGGATGGGATGCAAGCAGTGTTGATACTCAAACTCCTTAGTGGAGAGAATCTGTAGATCCCTATCTCCATCTAGTAATTGATATAATTCTTTCAAAAACAGAGTTTTAGCATCATAATTAAGTAGAACATAGGACAGTTCATCATTCAATTGTCTAAAATGCTTCAGCGTTATAGTAATTGCGATCTAATACCACCACTGCTCCGCCTTTGTCGGCTTTTTTTACAACTATATCATCATTGTTTTTAAGAATGGATACCTCTCACGTTTTGTACCCCTGGTTCTCCTGGTCCTCTTTTCAGCTTCAGTTCCCCGCCGCGACCACTACTTCGATTCTCAAAACTTGGCCGCAACTTAGTCTCTGCGAGGCAGACTTCCCTAGCTTCAAAACTAAGCCGGTTGCTCTGCTATTTAGAACAGTGCAACTTTGAAAAGCTCGCCTTAGCTTCATCGACACAAGTCACTGTATGGTCTGGTTCTCTGCCTTGGCCATCTCCTTACATACATTCTGCTAAGCTATCCTAAGCATGGAGGTAGAAAGATCGACCATCAGAGCGTGGGAACCTTATCCCACTAGCTAATAGAAACAGGAGCTTGTCTCTTGGCTGATGTCAGAGGAGGGGGCATGTCAAGCCGGCTCAGGATGCCCCATGGGCGGGACATATGAATCGACCAATGGGAAACGCGCCAACATTCTGCCGTTTCCTATGGTCAACCCATTGCCACCTACTGGGCAGGCTCCACTAAGTCTGGCAGACCAGAGGATCCTCCCCACAGGGGGTCTCTGTTCTCCGGACTCAGTACTCCGCACCTGCCCTGTCCACTTAGCACCCTGACACCTCTCAACATCCGTCTGCTCTTTGAACTACGGACTCTATGCAGACTTGCTGGCACCTTAAGCAGATGCCCTGGCGGACTGCATAGAGCCTTATAATAAATGTATAAAGTACACAAAACATATTTTAATACATGTGGGACTTTGGGGTGACTCATGACTGTAAGGCCTGAGATATCGGGGTTCGAAAACTAGAAGTGTGGGGGACACGGGGCAGCCCCGGTGTAATTCCACCCGCGTACCGGCAAATCATGCCTGCTCGCCGGGTAGAATTAAGATACCACCGGTAGCTCCAGACCCCGAACTCCTGCAAACAAAAGAATTGCATTCTTACCCAAATATCCCACCTAAAACTTACACACAGCAAGAACATTTATCTATACGGGTACTATCTATCTTTGAGGAGTAAACTATTAGATAGCATCATCTGCCCCATGCAATCCCAATAAAGGGAATTCACTATATCCAAGGTTTCTTACCTAAACAGTGATACCTACCTTATATGCACAACGGACACCTACATACTACTATACCAATCCAATTAATTTGGATATATATTAAATATAGGTTAGTAGTTATGTGCAGCCTCCCAATGTGGAATTTTTAATTACACTGTTTTTATCATATCACTAAGCGTCGACATCATTAAATAATAAAACTTTATTGTTTTCATAATTGTTAGTGGTGCATATGAGATATATTATATATTCTCTTCATAGGAATATTTCCAATATTATTCAATCTATCATATATACTATTCCTATGTACTTTGAGTGCAAATTATAGGGATTGCTGTGTGAGGACTTTACCTCACATAACTGTCTGTTAACGTAGTCGATATTGTCCCTGTGCACCGATGTATTTCTCATTTTAAACAAAATTATAAAACGGCTTTAGGGATTAAGCAGTTGGTCAAACTTTAGTGGTACACAGCAAGTTTCATGAGTCTGGGGTAAAGGGAACATGGAAAGTGGAAAAGCAGGGGTCACTTTATCTTTGCATGTAAAGATACCTGGCCCCTGGCTTATAGTGCTGGGTAGCTGCAGGGACCCAAGGGCAACCAGAGGGCTTAACCTTTATCATATAGCGTTACCTTTGCCTGTCACATCCCCTTCTTGCCATCTTTCTCCGTGTGGAACATCAGGTGAGGGGGTCTACCGCATTACCCCACATACAAACTGGGCTTTTTGGATGGACGAGAGATCTTCTCATACTAATTATGACTTATGTTTCCGAACATTTTACTTATGTGAATTACATGAATATACCACGTTGTATTTGAAGCACCTACAGTATCAGGGATTTATTTCCCATGTTTTACTACTTACATCACCAGCCAGCTCGGATGCCAGCACCCTGAAAAGGTAAATAGAGATTCTGAGCACCACCTGTACTTAAATAACTGCACCTCGATGTAACACTCCTTTGGGAACCGGGCAGGGAGGGGCTACAGTTATATGGAGCAATAGAAGGAGTTATAGGGAGTGGATATATGGAGCAATAGGAGGAGTTATAGGGAGCAGTTATATGGAGCAATAGGAGGAGTTATAGGGAGCGGTTATATGGAGCAATACGAGGAGTTATAGGTAGCATTATGGAGCAATAGGAGTTATAGGAAGCAGTTTTATGGAGCAATAGGAGTTATAGGAAGCGATTATATGGAGAGTCACGTACGGCACACCGGTGAGCAAGTGACCTTCATATGGGACAAGGGTTATTACACGGCTATCTAGCTTAGAGAAAAGACTACGGCGCTCCCCTGAAGATAATGTCTATTGATATAAATGGTAATAATGAAGAATCAGACCGTAAAAAATGTCAATAATATACTGGCCCTTTTTCCAAGACTGCAGTTCAACCGATAAAGGATCCTTCCTTGATTCTCACAAATCAGTCATAGTAAAGTTGTGGTGAACGCATAGGGAACATCCAAATATATATAAAAAACAGAATTAATACTGGAACATCTATATACTCATCAACACTTTTACAAACCCATACACACGGGAAAGGTGATAGTAATATAAATAATAGAAGCTGGTCACAGCTCTACTCACACAAACTTGTTGTTTCTCTTCTCCAAACAACTCGCTTACCATCTGCGGGCTGCTTTCATCGGATAGTCGTTCTTATGGTACTCCAAATAAGGACGACATACACAATACACTCGTATGAGATAAAAGACACTTTATTAATACAAAAAGTAAGTATACATCAACTTACATGTGAGTAAAAACACTTCCGGCATCTGTATCCTTCGCTATGGCTCCTTGTGGTATCTCCCAGAGCAAGCGGAATCAACACTCACTGCAGGCGTGGCCTAACGAAGGAGTGACCGTGTCCCGCTGCAGAAGGAAGACCCCCATTGTGTGCGCACGTGCCCATGCACCTCCCCCTGCTACGTCTTACCTCCCTCCAGCTATCTCTTAACACATGCATCCACCCTCCCCATCTTGGAGTGAGCAGCGGTGCAGTCCTACACCAGTTCGGGGGCTCCCCAGCTGCCTCCTCCCGCTCTCCCCTCTCCTGTCGGGTGGAATTTGGATACCGGAGCTGTCAGCAGACGAGAGAGGAGGGAGCACGTGTCCCAATCGCCTTGCTCTAAGGCTGGCCCTGCCCACAGGTTAGGACATATTTTAATCTCATCTCTGGCAACACAGATGCTGACTTCGACATAACCTCAGTCCTATACAACCAGGCCTGGCTCGACAGGCCATAAAAATAATTCTTGTATTTCTAACACAATTTGTAACCAACATTAACCCCTGAAGCATCAGATTGATTAAAATACTTAATATATCATGACATGGTCATGACATGGAGTAATAGGAAAAGTTATAGGGGGTGTGTTATATGGAACAATAGTAGTTATGTAGAGCGGTTATATGAAGCAATAGGAGTAATACGGAGAGGTTATATGGCAATAGATTGTGTACGACCCTTGATGTATATCATGTTGCCTACCACTGATGTAGACCATGCACCATTTTGCACAATCTCTAAGTTAATGTCCTTCTGGAGATATACTGTCTGTATGGCATGTTTGCCTGGCTTGGTTTGAATGGAACATAGCCCATTTGATGTAACAGGTAATCACTATTTTAAATGGCACCATAAGATTTGTTGCAGAATGTGATGTCTCTTGATGTGTGAGTTAAACATTAGTGAGTGTTTTTAAATCATTTTTGAAAGTTTGTAAAATTACGATTTTTCTTTTTTGCTGCAGTATTCTGAAAATGGAGGGTACCTGTCAATCTTCCTGGCTCTATTCCAATGATACATGGAAGAGCTGAAGTTAAGCAGTAAGAGAACCAACTAGAAAATGGGCCATGATAATGTAAAGATACTGCAGAGTCTGAGGCGATAGAAGACACCTGAAACATCGGGTTACATTGTAATGTTTACAAACATTTCCATTATACATTTAAAAAAACGTGTGTATTTTTAGACCTCAATTCCTATCTTTAATCTGTTAAACTTCACCAAGAAAATAGCAGTTTTCCACCACTGGAAAGCACTGTGCTGATAAAGTGCCGACTGTGACCTCCCCCTTCAGTTTGACAACTAAGGGCACACATCAGTAATATTTTTGTTGCTTCGGGGCCTGGCAAACATCACTTCCACTCCCTTCCCCTGTGACACGTTTCCGCCCGGACTTCCTGGATTCCTGTGCTTGAGCTGCCAGTAAGACAAATGGAGGAAGGAGATGAGAAGCGGGATGCGTCTTCTACCAACGGAGGCGTTGATGCCGCCGCCGCCGCCAACTCGGACACTACTGCCGAGCCTGCACCGGGGCCCGCAGTTTCCCCCGCAGCAGAAGATCCTGTTTGCGAAGCCAAGCGTAAAAGTAATCAAGAGACGCTGTTCTCTGCCAGTGGGACCCGCAACGCGCAGGCCCCTCTAGCTGAGAAGGGTTTGGTGTATACAGAGCAGCGGTTACTGCGAGGACCGGGGGCTTGGTGCAGAGTGGGAGGCATTCAGTTACTTAGATGCACCTTACTAGTGTATCATGTTACATATTATATTGTCAGGGTCCAATTACTCCCTGAGATCTTGGGAATGCAGATGTGTCACTTATCGCTGATTTGTCTTACTTTAATGAAGACAATACTTTGCTATTAAGATGGGAGAGTCGGTTGAGGATCCCGAAGTTTCTGGGTAATCTGCAGCAATTTTATGAAAATATTCTTCCAAGAGTGAGATTATATTGAAGTCTGGTGGTAAGCAGTGACTTGTGCTGCATTCTGCGGAGTCTTTGGCAGGTCTGGGAGTGGATATCATTCAATTCTGGAAGCCATTACATACCATAGAAACTAGATATTTTTAGGGTAATTTTAAAAATTGAGTCAAATTGAGAATCTACATCATTGTTATGTTTTGAGTTTTTAAAATCCAATCCTAGAAAATGCACCTATATTCTCAATAACATTTCTTGTGGCCCTACTACTAACCAACAATGCAAGATATAAAATTGCAATACAACCCACTGGAGTGCGTTAAACGGTTTGCCCAGTTATCTAGCATTCCACTGCTACACATTTTACAACCATGTTGAAAGGTCATTATTTATCCATTTTTCAGTGGCTTAAAGGT
>NC_134488.1:97230658-97250658 GCF_040206685.1 Ascaphus truei
TCTTGTGTGAATGAGATGCAATGATATGTTACATATGTTACATATTTACCATGTCATTCCTTATTAATGCATACACAGAACCAATGACATCACAGGATGGGGCTCTGGTCACATCTGCAATTATTATTTGCTGCGTCTGTTAACATTACTTTTCTTCTTATCATACAGTGCTTTGGAAGTGATGGGAAGCTTGTTTTACATTACTGTAAATCACAGGCTTGGGGATGAAGGACCAAGATTGGATCTCTATGCATATCCTTGGGGACAGCTTCTGATTCTGAGAAGGACTTCTGAGAACTTTTGCCATCATTGGCCATGCTGCACATCCTCGAACTTGGCTCATCGCTAGTGAGTTCAACTGCAGCACAATATGCTACAGGAGACTCGGCCACCACTGGGGAACTCTGCCTTGGAGAGAGAATGTTGAATGTTAAATGTTTACTTGACCCAGTATATTGCCAGACTCTAAACTTTTGGCTGTCTTGCAGAACAATTGAATAAAAATAAAGCTATAGTATGGATCAAACAATCCTTACCATCCATTTTAATATGTTCTCTGCAAAAGCAACTATCAGCAGTCCTCACTCTGCTTTGAACAATTGAGAAGGTGTGTCTGCAGCAGCAAAAAGCATGCAGTGTTATATAACAGGGAGCACAATATCATGTTGCTTTGTCAAACTTGATTAGAAATAACCCAGAGCATGTTGGTCAATAAGGTTACTAGATTTGGACTCTGAATTAAATGTATACATATAACTCCTGTCTGAGACATGGGAATGTGCTTATTGCTGTACGGTAGAAGGTATGGGTCACTTTTTTTTTTTTTTTAAAACAGCATGTTTAATCATGAAACTGGTATAAGTCAGACCTCTGAGAGTCTTCATGCAAATTAGAATTAAGGATTCAGCATATAACATCTCCACAAGAGCAGCAATCTCTCCCCCCCCCCCCCCCAAAAAAATGAATCATGTCTAAATCAGGGGCTCTTCCTGAGCAAGTCGGAGGACGTCCCAGTGCTGGGGGATCCTTTAGTTCCTGAGACCACCAGTTTTTTATTTTAAAAAGGCCATATAAATACAGCATTAACTGCTAGAAAGTTACATCTTCCTACTGTAAAAAGTTGCTGCTCGGTCAGAGCAAGGATGATCCACGTATTCTTGTCTGGGAATCAAGGGGTCCCTGTAAACATGAGGGTCCTCCAGTTCATGAATGGTTTAAAAAAAAATGGCTTTAAAGCAGCAGCCTGAGCTTCAGGAACAGCCCAAAACCACCTTTTCATCCCAACTTCCCTCTAAACATCAGTTAAAGAAGCAGGGAAGTGGACAGACAGATTTGGCCTTTTCTAGAAAAAGCACAAGCCAGAGCAATGTGTAATGAATTTCAAATCAAGAGAACAGCAATCTTGGATTAGTGCTGTTATTTATTTTCTCTGGACGGCTGAAGGAGAACCGAAGACGTCCATAGTAAGTAAATGACAGCACTAATCCAAGATGGCTGGACTCTGGAGAAGAAAATACAGATTTCACAATATTTCGTTCTCCATTTCCGTTTGGATAGGTCCACTTATTTGGTGTCTGAGCACTTGTTTAACATTGTAATCCTGTATTTTAAAAAGGGTTTACATAGACAAGGAAGCGTTATCAAGATATAGTGGTCTGAACTAAATAGTGTTGCATGAATAAACTGGTTCCAGTCAAGTAGTGTCCAGGAAAAAACAGTGCACCTCATTTTTTGAGGTGCGCTGGTTTTTCCTGGATTTTCATGGTGCACTGTATTTCTTTTCTTTGAGGTGCGCTGTTTCTTCCCGGACACCATTTTAAAAAGGGTACAGCCTACCTTTAAAGTTTTATATTTATTTTATAACTGCAGAATAAATGAGTACTTCAATATTGGGTGCTACATTTTTTTAAATTTGGACTAACAATAGATATTATAAGACAAGCTTTCCAGAGTTCTCTCTTCCTCAGGTCAGCACAATACTGATTCAAGAGATTCCATGAGTTGAACACATATGTAAAGACCAAGATAATTACAATTGTAGAACATGACATGCTCCCCAGCACCCTTTCTATTGGAGTAACAAGGGTCTTCGACAACATTATGTGAAAGGTGTAAATATTTGCAAAGTGAATCCTCTGCCTTGGAAGACTCTGAACCCCCCTGAGGAGCTGGACGAGTTTAGAAAGGGTTGTGCATGTGAGACCTCACGTGACCAGTATATAAACACGGACTTCTCTTCCCCTTTAAGCTTTAAAGTATTGGCAGGACTTTAAATATTACAAAACAGCTTTTCTCAACCTTCATCCCCAGCAGTTGGTTATTACAGGTGATGGTCATCGCTTGCCCGGGAAAATATTCACTATGTGGGATAATCTGAGATCAGTGCTTGGTACATAGCTATAAATGCTTCTGGCAGCTGTTGCTATAAGGGTCACTTGAGGTGGAAAATCAAAAGCATAATTAGAAAGCTAAAGCCTATTGTGTCAGTTCAATCTATGGCAGGTCTCCACACCAATGAGATTCTAACTCTTTCAGTGCTAGAGGGAGCTTCAGCAAATCACAGCCACCCAGTTTGTTCTATTGTAAAGCTTTTATGCCACTTTTAACTATTTTTCTGCTTTCCGCAGACATTCTTTAACACTGGAGATATCGGTCTGTAGGTTTTTGAAGGCTGTATAAAATTGCTCTTTTCTCCCACAGAAAAAATGTAATATGCCTATTCAATAAATGTGAATTATGTGAGTGGAATAACTTTTTAGCAGCGATAGTGTTTTGTGGCGAATTCAAGTTCAGAAGTAAACAGTCCTAATTTTAAACAAATCATTGGCCTGAATAATGGCAGTAATGCCTGTGTAGAAGGAGTGGCTCGTGAGAAAAAGTACTAACATAACAGTGACATTGAGTTTGCAGCAGGGGAGTCTAGTTCAAATCCCATGTTCCCATCCCAGCTCCTTATGACCTTGAGCTAGTCACTATCTCCTTGTGTCTCAGGCACCAAAAATAGATTGTAAGTTCTATGGGTCAGGGACTTGTGCCTGCAAATAATATGTACAGGGCTGTGTACACTGCCAGTGCTATGCTATACAATAGAAAGAAAAAAAAACTATTATTTTATGTACTAATGCATCAGTGCACCTTTGTGTTTTGTATTGTAAATCGGGTTCTGAAATACAAAAAAGGACTATTTATCAAAGTCTACTGGCTGTAAAACTGGGGTTTGGTATTACGTTTGCCCCATTACATATGAAACATCCTTTTAAGGTTATATTGTTATTATAATTGTTATATTGTTTACAAAATAGCACGAGCTTAGATTTTATTGTCATGATATACAGGCATACCCCGCATTAACGTACGCAATGGGACCGGAGCATGTATGTAAAGTGAAAATGTACTTAAAGTGAAACACTCCCTTTTTTCCACTTATCAATGCATGTACTGTACTGCAATCATCATATACGTGCATAACTGATGTAAATAACACATTTGTAACAGGCTCTATAGTCTCCCCGCTTGTGCACAGCTTCGGTGCAGGTAGGGAGTTCAACTTTGCTGTTCAGGAAGTGCTGACAGGTGCATGCGTGAGCTGCCGTTTGACTATTGGGCGATATGTACTTACTCGCGAGTGTACTTAAAGTGAGTGTCCTTAAAGCGGGGTATGCCTGTAAAATGAGCTGTTTGCATATATTTCTATTATGATCATTTATAATGCACCACCATATTCTGTAGTGCAGTACAATAGGGCTGGAGGACAGAAACAATAAATGCTGAAATATTAGCATACATTGGTACAGTAGGTCAGGAGGACCTTACCCCAAGGAGCTTACAATCATATCCACATTATTTGCTCCTAAGGGAAAACATCGTTTTTCATAAGAATTTGCTGGGAATCTGTAGATTTAAGGTAGATGCAAGAATGCAATTAATTTACTTTTAAATAAACATTCTGCTTTTTCTTGATAAAAATAATTTGGAATAAATGTCCTCCTTTATAAAAACCAGTTATTCGCCTGGGCGATTCTGGCTCGCCAGTTTAGCAATGAGCAATACTGTCCTACTATTGGATGACTAACGTAGCACTGACCAAACATGCACGCTGTTAAATAGACTGGCTGGAGTCAAAGCACGTTGCACATTTTAATTCCAGCTGTAGCAGGATTCGTTTCTTTAATTAAGCTTTCAACAGCGATCTCTCACTGATATGTAATTAAAACAAAATGAGAACGGAACATGTAATGAGGAATTAGAAGCTGTAATAAGAAATCCTCTTGACTAAGACGTTACCCAGCATATGTTACAAAGGGAAGGCAGGATAACATCACAGGCCTGCTGTTTCAGTGCGTGCCAAGTTACATGTAATGGAGTTCAATTACACACTTTCCAGTGCCTTAAAAGAGTGGTGCTCAACGCCAGTCCTCAAGCCCTCCCCGCCCAACAGGTCAGGTTTTCAGGATATCCCAGCTTCAGCACAGGAGGCTCAGTCACTGAGCCTCTGATTGACCCACCTGTGATGAAGCAGGGACTGATCGAGCCGCCTGTGCAGAAGCAAGGATATCCTGAAAACCTGACCTGTTGGGTGGGGGCTTGAGGATTGGAGTTGAGCCCCCTGCTTTAAAACACAGTCAAACTGTCAAACCAGATGCTCCTGGGAACGAGGTGTGTGATAGCGGCCCTGTGGAGGCAAGAGACAGTGCCCAACATGAACATTATCAACCGCAAGGTGTGCTGTCCATGGAATGAATCACAGCCTTCTTAAAGGGCAATACCCACACATCTTCAGTAATATGGGGGCCATGGCTGATTGCTGAATATGGGACATGACCAGGCCACAGTGCAGCCCTGGTACTGTTATGATTACCAGAAGTGGGTCTGGGTGGACGTGTGCTTAGGGTATCCAGTATTCCAGAGGTCCTCAACTCCAGTCCTCAAGAACCGCTAACAGTGCAGGATTTAAGGATAGCCTCTCATTAGCACAGGTGGCCCAATCATTTTGACTGAACCGCCTGTGCTCTAGCAGCTAGAGCACAGATGGTTCAGTCAAAATGATTGGGCCACCTGTGCTAATGAGAGGCTATCCTTAAATCCTGCACTGTTAGCGGCCCTTGAGGACTTGAGTTGGGGACCTGTGCAGTATTCGACTCATGTATTTGACACATACATTGTATATGCTCTTTTTGATATTGTCTATTATCCCATATATTTGCTGGGTTTTCTAGGTTCACAGATAATTAATGTATGAGGAGGGCTATGAGGCAATTAACATATAAGTAAAAAGGGGGATATTTCTAGTACTAAAACCCTAAGGAGGTTATTTATACCTAATTCTGCTCTCTCACATTTCTTATTCAATTTTTGTTATTTTTCATTTTTCAATTATTCTTCCTTTATGATTTTAATTGTTGTGAGTTTTTGATATTTGTGTGTTTTTTGTTTTTGTTTAGATTTTTTTTATATCGTGTTTTTGTTCATATAATTGTTTTTAAATAGAATTTATCGCTTGTTTCTTTGTATGTCCATAATACTTTTTTTTTTAAATAATAATGATCTAGTGTTATGTTTATGAGGTTTTCAGCCACTTATTATATGTAACATTGTTTCAGACATCATTTAGATTGACAACAAAGTGAAACTGCATGATTCTTAATGTGTCAAATTCTCATGATAGTGTGTCTCTTCCGTGGTACTCGGTAACATCTTTAGCAGGTTCCCGCCATTACACACCTGGTTTGGTTCTCACAGACCTGATCAGGGGCGGAGAATCCGCACGGAGTCACTTGGAGACCACTATATTGAGGAATCCTTTGCATTACACAAGTCACTCTTTGATAAAGCTCCGGAAGGAGGGCATGTCAGAGCATTTTTTTTGTCTGTCAGTGGATTGGTGATTATGCCCAATAAAATGAATTGATTTTATTTTTCCGTCTCCAGCCAGCCTAACTCTAGCAGTGCTCAGCCCCTTTTTTCACTTTCTCCTGTGAACATACAGGCCCAGCAGCGTGCGTAGTCGCCTGTGGTTTTCCTTTAGGCATAGGGAAAGGGGACTACATATGTATTTGGGGTTTTTTTTTGGTATGTATTTGGGGCGTGGGGTGGGGGGGGGGAGTTGTATGTATTAAGAGGGGTGGGGTATTTTGGTATCTATTTTGTGGGGGGATTAAGTGAGTGGGGTAATTGACAGAAGGTGGGGATGAGTGAGAGGAGGTGAGGGAGTGAGGAAAAGAGGGAGTAAGAGTGAGATGCAGGGGAGATAAATACATGCAAGACGGGAGGAGGGGATTGAGAGACAGTGGGGTAATTGATGGAGGGGGTCAGTGAGGAAGTGGGAGTGAGACGAAGGGGCGATACATACATGGGAAGAGGGGGTAATAGAGGTGGCTTGTGAGGTGTGAAAAGGGGGGCTCATGAGGGGTGCTTGTAAGACCGCCAACACGGGGGGGGGCACGCAACACAGGAGGGGGCCAACAACACGGGGGCAGCGGATGTAACTCTAGTCCTGGGCCCCGGAAAATCTCTCTGCGGCCCTGTGCCACACCACTGTTTATGTCAACCTTTATAAACCATTGGAAAATGATCTGCACCATTGGTCTTTTTCTCTTTTCCATAACAGTTTGGAAAAAAGTCTTTCTACGCAGAAGCTATCTGTGATACAGCCACAGCCAAATCCAGCGAGAATGCAGAGCGCTGAAAAGCAACAAGACCACACAGCGATTTTGTTCCAATTTAAGTTTTCATTTCATATGGCTGATTATGGTACATCTCTTATATCTGTTTAATGAATAGCAGAAACTTCAAGGGTTACATCAAGACCCTTCTTTGGCCCCCAGTTTAAGAGCCATGTGATAGGGCCATGCTCTACTTAACCCTTAACGTACAGTTTTTGTTCCTCAGTCAGTATGCTGTAAAACTGCTTCCCCGTGGTGGAGAACACTATGGTCCCTTTCATCTGAATGAAGTTGAACACTATAAGCTTTACGATCCCTCAGCATGGTTTGTTTTTATTTTGTTTTCTGAAATTGCAAAACATACAGCTGATTTGGAGGGTGGCTCCTCCTTCCCAGGTTTGAAGCTCACCCCTTCCCACTTTTAAATGGTTAAAGCTCACTCCATTTCACCTTCCATGCTCATGGGAACTTGCATGCAGTTTGATTGCGACAAATCTAATACAGAGTGCTTTTCCTGGTATTGTACAGGTTAATAAGAGCTTCAATCAGATTTAGAACTATGCAACTAATTTTGATAGATTTATTATAAATCATTCTTCCTGGTAATGTACAGGTTATTAAGAATTTATAGTAGTGTTAGGACCCATGAGACGTGGTCTGCCTTGGACTTGCTCATGGGCTTACGACACTTTGGCCAAAGAGTTAAACTAAAAGACCATTTTATTCAAAAGATATTTATATATATATATATATATATAATCAAAAAATAAATAGATGATACCGTTCTGTGGCTTACGAAATGCTTTTATTTGTGCGAGCTTTCGAGATACACTGATCTCTTCTTCTGGCGATGAAGAAGAAGAGATCAGTGTATCTTGAAAGCTCGCACAAATAAAAGCATTTCGTTAGCCACAGAACGGTATCATCTATTTATTTTTTGATTATTGAAGCTCGGCTAACACGGTACTGATACCTCTACATATATATATATATACCTCTACATATATATATATATATATATATATATATATATATATATATATTATATATATATAGGCACTGTACTGTGTATTTGTGTCAATGAATGTAGCACTGAGCTCTGTTTGTGTTTTATGTTTTGTCTCTGATTTTAAAAATAGTCGATTTGCCCATAGATTTAATTTGAAGTCAGTAATTAAAGAGGGAGCACAGTAGTTAATGTCTTACAGTAGTCAAAAGTAAATAGAATATCTGCCCGCCCAACTCGCTTTTATGATTTAGGAGGTTATTAAGCATTTCTTGCAATTTACGAACTCAACCAGCTAATTCTCATCACTTGGGAAACTGCTTTGGTTTTTCCAGTCATTGGTAAGTTGTTGGAAAAAGGCAGAAATATTAATGAGCTTCAACTGAACGTCCCCCAGGGGGCACCACTGTTACACAAACATAACATAATAGTAATATATTTTTTATTATATTAGCGCATTTTGTACGCACGAGTCCCTGACCCATACAGCTTATAGTGTAACTTTGGTGTCTGCGGCACAGGGAGATTGAATGATTTACCCAAAGTCACCAGGAAATACTGGGATCTGAACCGGGTTCACCCTCTTCAAAGTCAGTGTACCACTGAGCTGCTGGTTCAGCCTTCACACATTTTTTTTTTTTTTTTTTTTTTAAATATATGCTCCATCAGTCCCATTACACAGTACATGACAATATCCTTATCCTTTCCCATATCTATGTATACAAACTACCATAGTGTATACTGTTTGGCAATATAAATGTGGTAATGCTCCAAGGAGCAAAAGACTATTGGATAAGGAACATATCCATAAACAACAGAAGGGAGAAATAAATTCCCGAAGAGAGACAACAGAGCCAAAGATTAAAAAACCATATGAATTTATCCGGAATGGTTAAAATCAAGGCTTACAAGATACCGGAGTAAAACGGGCGTTATGAAAGGTAAAGATGATACACCGAGTCGCGACCTCGTGAACCTCCAGCGCGTCCGCCTTCTCCACCGGTACTCGTCCTGTGCTGCAAGCTGGATGCCGATACCCGTTACACGGGTACAGTTGGCGCCACCGGAACATCAGCTGGGTATCGTCTCCCTCAGGGTGTTATGTTGAGGGTTACGCTCAACATAACACCCTGAGGGAGACGATACCCAGCTGATGTTCCGGTGGCGCCAACTGTACCCTTGTAATTCGGAAGTGACGTATCGGCATCTAGCTTGCAGCTCCGGTGACGCCAACCACATCCGTGAAACCCGGAAGTGACGTATCGGCATCCAGCTTGCAGCACAGGACGAGTACCGGTGGAGAAGGCGGACGCGCTGGAGGTTCACGAGGTCGCGACTCGGTGTATCATCTTTACCTTTCATAACGCCCGTTTTACTCCGGTATCTTGTAAGCCTTGATTTTAACCATTCCGGATAAATTCATATGGTTTTTTAATCTTTGGCTCTGTTGTCTCTCTTCGGGAATTTATTTCTCCCTTCTGTTGTTTATGGATATGTTCCTTATCCAATAGTCTTTTGCTCCTTGGAGCATTACCACATTTATATTTCCAAACAGTATACACTATGGTAGTTTGTATATTTTCCAGGTATTGACGCTCCCCTGACTCCATTCCACTATCTCGTTTGAGGACCCTGAAACAGTCCCAGAAGGGTTTGAGTGTCTTTACTTTTATTTTTTTGCACGGTGAAGTTTATAATTTATATTATATTTGTTTATCACTGTTATTTGCACTGAAGTATAGTGTTAGAGCGCCATCTAATATATTGTGTATGCCATATCTATGTATGCCTGATTGGATGTCTGCAAACAAGAGGTGAGCCCAGCTGAGCCCAGCAGTTTGTATCCGCTCTCCTATACAGATTGAAGTGAACAAAAGCCCTCCTCTGCCAGATTGGGATATCAATTCTGCCTATATTAAAAAAATAAATATCTGTAAGTGCAGCGTAATACAGCAGGAGTTTTCTTTATATTTGATAGAGTACACAATGTTCTGTTTTTATCTTTCCTGTGCACTTTTGGTTTGTTTACCACTATACCGAGGTGCAGTTTGGGGCCTTATTATGTGTGTGTTCCCCTACAAGCTCAGGACACTACAGCCTGGGATGCGTCACACAGTTTTGTTAGCGATAGTCTGATGAATAGCTAATAAGATTGATATAATTGGGGGTTTGTGGAACAAATATTTTCTAGCGGTGCACAATGTACAAAAGGTTGGAAACCGCTGGTCTGGGAATCCAGGCCTCAGTCTCCCTGCTTCAAAACTGGTGCACAAAAGAGTACTAAAATATACTCCTTCACCTGTGATATTTATGTATCAGGGAGACTTTCATACATTGCTTCACATTGTAGAATCTATACAACGCTATGATTTGGACAATGTCCTTAGGGGCTGATTCTATATGCTCCCAAGCAGCTGATTAAGCTGTTTTTCGTCGAAATTCCCCCTTGAAGTCAACTGAATTTCGTCCAAAAAAGGCCAGATCGTCCGATCTAGAATCTACCGCTTACACCAGGGGTTCTCAACACCAGTCCTCAATCCCCCCAATAGGTCAGGCTTTCAGGATATCCCTGCTTCAGCACAGGTGGCTCAATCAGTCGTTGCTTCAGCACACGTGGCTCAGAGTCTTCAACTGAGCCACCTGTGCTGAAGCCGGGATATCCTGAAAACCTGACCTGTTGTTGGTGCTTGAGGACTTGAGTTGAACACCCCTGGCTTAATCTAACCTAATTGGTGAAAAAAAAGTTCGTTTTCTTTGTATGCATACGAGAGGGAGGGGAGGGGGGGAGAGGGGGGAGGGGGGGTGGCGGTGTTCAAGGCAACAAGGCGCTGCAGAAGTTATAAAGTACACTTACATCGTTTCTGCTTTACGAATAAATGTATATGGAAAAGTCTCTCTCCATATGTCATATTACACACTGTTTGTTGAGAGACTTTTCCATGTAATACTATTTCATATGTAATAGAGACTAATACAGTAAAGGAATTGAAAAATACGTCCGATAGGAAAATTGGCAGACACTGTATGTGCCTGGGAATGTCAAAATCAGGAGCAAAGGGGGGGGCAGGTTATATATTTCAAACTATAGTACTGTAATATGATCTTTATGTATATACAAACTGTATTGCTTCTTCACAACATTACAAATAAAGAAGTATGTATATGGCTAAAAAAAAAAAAAGAAGAAGAAGCATTTCTTAAACCTAAAAAATAAACAACCCTTTGCTGTCAGAGAGACCTGGAAAGCGTTGTAGTGAAAGGGTTAATCAGCAGAGTTACGGTTGGAGCGTCTTTCTGGGTTCACTTATTTAACCTCTTCAGTGCTGGAGGATCTTGTTATGAGCAGCGTGGGTTTTTTCCAGCACTGGAAGGATCCAATCAACACTGACACTGCAGGCCAGATAATTACTGTTGAGTATTCTAAATTCCCTCCTACTTTCAGCTTTGGTTTGTTGAACATTAATTACTTGTGAAATGAAGAATTACATTCTAAATAAGTCGGGATAATCACTGTTCAATCAACAGACTTCAGCCAAGATACACGAAACTCGTTCAAATCCAGGCTCATGACGTGACTTTATCTAAAGCAGGAGCGGATGTTACATTCCCTGAGTTAACACGGTATCCTCAAGCTAAGTGTATGCAAAAAACAACGTCCGAACGACATCTCATTAGCCTAAACTGAACGTCACGTTACTGTAGCATAACGTGGCGTTACCTTCCAATGACAGGATGTTAACTATGTTTTAGCGCCACTCTGATACAGACCCTGAAATAGATCTTAAGTTCGCGTTGAGAAAGAAAGGCTAGGGAAATAACGCCGGGAATATTGTCCATTGACGATACCATGTGATTGTTAATGTGACATTAAGTTAGCCTAACGCCCCGTCAGGTGATGTTAACGGAGCTTTGTGGATTTGTGCCTTAGGGCCCTTCCTTACAGGGTCCGCAGAGTTCCCCTTCTGCCTGGTGCACTTAGTGGGCAGACTCTTATGGTTGTTCTTATGAATTTGTAATGTCCTCGGCTGGTTCTCTGGGATCTGAGACAATAATCCACACAGATCTGGTTCAACAACCGTTTACTGTTGAACCAACATCTACAACTTCTAGCATATAGTCTACTCAATATTGGAAAAGCTAACTCTGCGGCAGAATACTATATAACACTGTATGTTCTTCTGACCATACCTAAGGGTGTGTGATAAGTTTGTATAGGGTCGCAAATCCAGCAAATTGCCTGTTTTTTTTTTTGTTGGTCCCAAAATTTCTAAGGTGAGGTGATCAAAATGTGCACGGTCACATAAACATACATATAAAGTAAATTAACATGAACATCTGTCGAAAAATTGTTAAACCTTGCATGCTTGTAGCATTTTGCCTATTTTAGAGCAGTTGTGGTAATTAAAACTAAAATTGCTAACATTTTCACATCCTCGACTCATACAGTACTACCCTCATATCGCTAACTCCTCACCACACTAAGGGTGGAGGGAATCATTACAAATTCTATATCCTATGTGAATGCACGTAACACAACACACACACACACACACACACACACACGTCCAAGAGATGAAGGTGAACAAGGAGCAGTTTCCTGTCTATTAAACGAGGTTTGCTCCTGTTTTTAAAGCTGCAGACCAAGCAATATCCTACTGTACATGTGTATTTTTTTAAACTAAATCAGTTCTGTACTATGAGAAAATACTTGTAGCATTTACAAAAACAACAACTCTGAATGACATTTTTATTGTATTATAATGGAGCAAGCATTTTTTGTTTTTATAGCAACCATTTACAAACCCACCCTACGATCTTTTTCTCATAGTTAGCACACCCACTAACAGAAGCCCCGAAATATACACCTTTCCAAATAAGGCCTTTGAAATGTAACACAGTCACCCCTACTGGAGCTTCTGGTCACAGCTGGTTCCCTTCTCTAATATACTGTACCTCTCATCCCCTCTCTTTCTCTCTCAATGCAACGCCTCTCCATGGGGCCTATATTTAATTTGCAGTGTAGCCAGCTCCCCATTGCTCAGGAAGATTTCAACATTATTCATTTGAATTTGGCTTAAATCTTCCTTGGCGTGGGGGAGTCGTTTTCACAGTATATTGAATAGTAGCCCGTGTGTCTACTTTTAACTAGAGAACTGCAATGTTACAATAGTATTATAAAATGTGCGTGATAGGGCCACAGAGTGAACACAGTGATTATTTTTACAGCAACTACTCAAAGCCTCTTAAAATAAGGAAATATTTTATTGGGACAGTTGGACATCTAATACAGTTTTGTAATTGATTATGTTTTTACTTAATTTTGACCATTGAAATCAGAAGTTCCATGGCCCTGCTGCTTCAACATTGTTCCCCATCATCCTCTAACTCTGTTCCCCTTTCCTCCTCCTTCACCGCACCAGGCAGATCTGTGATGCTGCCAATATCCACAAAGATGGGGCTGCCAAATCCCTTCTGCCAGTTGAAAGGGTCTTCCATAGAGCCGCTGACGGAGAAGATGTACTTCTCCCAAAGGAAACGCACCATCTCTGGGTCCAGGAAGGGATTACATTCCCGCACATTCTTCTCAAAGATCCTTCGCCGATACTTGAACTCCAGGATGGTCTTGGTGTAAGTGTTGAGAGTGAGGACAGAGGCTGCCATGCATAGTGTGAAGGAAAGCCAGGCCAGGCTGTCATAGACAAGAGTACACAGATGTAAGCCTAGTACTGTACAGAGAATCTTTGAAATAGAAAAGCTGGGCCATGGATGTTGAGCAAGCAAAATAAGTGTTATTACAGAAAACTTCCCCCCCACAAACAATTAAAAAAATTGTCTTTAACAAAATAATAGATTTTGGGGGCATTGTTTTCTATTTTCTGCCATGCATTCTGGCCTATGTTACAGTTATATGAAGTGAACACTAAACAAAAACCAGCATGGCGCCTCTTAATCCTATCATATTTCCTAGAGCTGCAGTTTACACATACAATTTTTCATATCCATGAATTTTTCATCTCAAATCCAGTTTACAGTCTGCACTGACTACAAAAGCATGAGCTTTGGGTGCTGAATGCATTTAGATATTTTGTTTACCATTACACTGTGAAATAAATTCACTTTTGAAAGAGGAAAACTTGACACGGCTTTGTTTATATTTTTAATTTGATATGAAACTGGAATGAGAACCAACGTTCCAACTCATTGGGGATTATTCCGTACAGTGACAGTGCTGATTCTGCACTAAAAGTTCCACTGAATGAGACTTTCCATGCACTAGTGCCAAATTTATTATATAAGCCCTATTGCCTAAGTAGATGGGTGATTGTGGAATGATGATCACAGTGATTTATGAATAAATCAACTGTATTATACAATATGCTATGCATAAACGTAATGGGGGCTGTGTGCAAATATAAAACAATTCATTTGCGATTTAGAAAATTCACACTAAGGGGGTTATTCATTAAACGTCGATAGTGCCCTTATGGGCGCCACCACATTTTAATTAATAACCTCCTAATGGTGCCCCCCTATCATGCAGTGCAGAAGAACTGAATACAGAACATACAGTACATGACACGTACACTAAAATTGGGTGTATCAATATGTGTATCTGATGTTGTTATCCCCACGTTTCTAACATTTCCCAAAATCAATATATTCCCTTTTCTTATTGTGCATCTATATGTACTTTATGGAGGCATAACACATTGATAAATAGTATCTTAGTCTCACAATGGTAAAACTGGTACAAAAAAACGGCCTCAGATTTACCATATAAGAAAGTCCTTGCACATACAGTATATTGCTTCAGTTTTGCAGCCTACAAACTTTGCTAAATAACCTCCATATAACTTTCGAGGGGTGACTGGCACACCAAAAAACATATTTCTGTGCTATCCACAATGACAAGGAAATCTTTCATCTTTTATTGTAACACAGCATCACATAAGCCTCACTGCTCTACCATTGGTTAACAATAACTTCTTACATTTGTGCTATGACAGAAGGGCCCAGTTGAGCAGCTGTGAGACGTAAGGCACCGTATTGAAATGAATGTATGTGGTGTAGACGTGATATAGAAACATGGGTTCAGCTTAAAACCCACAGTATGTTAGTCACTTACCCAAAGGACCAGCCATAATACCACGTCTGTGGTCTCCAGTCCTTGGGGCCAAGGTTCACAGTAACTTGGAAAACTGTCATATACATCATGTGTGCTACCATGCCAAGAAGCCCTTAATAAAACAACAGTCAATAACATTATATTACATTACACTCATACATTAAATGTCAATCACATCCAATTCATTGTTATGTTTTGGGAGAATATTTGCATATTGTAGATCCAAATCATTACAAAGATGATGATATAAAGGGGTAAATAAACTTGTAATTAGAGAGACACCAGGTAACCAGCCCAGACTCATGAAAGTGTCCTGACGTTGAAATTGTTGTTCCTTTCTTTAGAATCTATATTTTTTTCAGATTGCTTGAATGCGGCGGCCATTTAATTTGCCGTGAAGCCGCCTTCCCCTTGTTCAGGAAGTTATCAGCTCCATTAATTTTTGAAGCGGAAGATAGCTACATAGCATAATGAATAAAGAATTGAGCGTCTTAAAGATCTTCATAGGTCTGTGCTTGAGAATCAACTATAACAGAGACTAATCTGTGAGACTTGGCCATTTTAATTGAAAAGTGCTGATTAATGATACACCACGCTCTTGATGCTATCAGTTAGAGTAATTGAAAATTGGTAATAGCCTACAGGAAATATGTTATCCAACATTCCAGCTCTGAGACTCATAGTTATATTATTGCTGAGCTGTCTTAGCACTGTATGCACACTCAATCTGATATAGACTTTTTATGGTAGTATCTCTATATCTATGACAAGTTGTGGCTCAGAGTTCAATAGTGATTGACATTGCTCAATTTTTTTCACCAAGATCATTTGAGTCTTAACATGCACTATAAAATTAACATATGGTTGAGGCTAGATGACAAAATAAATATAAACTAACCCTTTTAAAATTGTGAGTACCAAGAGCGTTTAATTAGTCAATGGATTTTACTCACTACCAATAAATGGTACTATGTTTTGGCACAAGTGATCACTGCCTATGCTTGAATCCCAGTTACTGTATATGATTTAACCATTCAGTGAGAATTCACATAGAGCTTAGCTTTAAATGTATGTAGAAAAAGTGTGTAGATTGTGACAAAATAATACGTATAAAAAGATATGACATATGAATCATAAACAGACTAAGAGAGTCTGTACAGGTGTTGGGACATGTCAAAAGTGATAAAAGTTGGGTTCCTAGGAATGATTGACAATTTGCATGACCCTGTGGCCTATCACAAACTCACGTGAATCACCTACCTGACAGCACTGTAATGATGGCAGCAAATGCATTGATTTTGAGGCCATCTATGAAGTTACTGGAGGAGAAGAATTCCAGACACATGAGTAGGAAGCCAAGAGTTAGCAGGATAATGTATAGAAACTCAGAGATCACTGACAACCAAAGGACACCTGGAACAGGGACACAGATACAATCAATAGGAATTTGTTGACTAAAAGCTCTTTAAAGCATAGAATGCCCTAAACACCCTATGGACTTGAATGAAATTCAATGAACAACAAACAGAAATTCAATGTTCAGCAGACCAAAACTTTGGTGGGGGCTTGAATAATTTATAATCGTCTTAAACTATGGGAAACAATAAAGATGTGATTTCCATTTCATCTGTAAGTGCATTGTGTACCTTTTTCAGATTCAGGCGATAGTTCAATAAAGCTGCGACAAACCTCTTCTGTAATGAAATAAAAATACATAAAACCACATTATTATACCACATTGATGCATCAATGCACTGGAGTACTCGCCTTATGTGGATCAGGGCGCAAACATAAGGGTGACGAAATAATATTATTGATAAGGAGATATTATTGAAATGGACTGGGGGGGTCTCTGGAGAAGGATTGAAAGTGATGTTCGGTTTCCATTTTGTAAAGTCAGTTATGTCTAGTATCCATTTTGTGAGTAAGAATGTGTCTGGTGTGAATGAGAGTTTCGTTTCTAAGAAGATTTACGACTGTGCCTAAAGTAACGCCCACATTCCTAGTGAGAGTTGGTACCTGGAACCTATTCATGGCTGTTTTGAGGCCAGTTCTAACCAGGTTTAATGAGCGGTAAGATGATTGGTTTAAGAATTAAGGATTGGTTAGTATAATCTGCCTAGTAACTGTTTTAGACAAAGGAACCAAAAATGTATAAAGGTTGCTGCCTGGACACTCCCTGGCAGAGAGAGTCTTGTAGACTTTTGAATGAGTATAATGATACTGTAAAATAAACTACTTATTATAAAATGAATCCCGTTTGTCAATTTGGAACATTGACAGGGGGATCATACAGATCACTGGACCTTCTGCACGTAAGACCCTCTAATCTAATTTGCTTAATTAATATTACATAGAAGTACTGTAGCACAATGTACAATTTTGAAAAAAGGTCACATAGAAAATTACATAGTACAACAGATTATTACATTGAGATATGTTCCCTCACCAATTAGTATGCAATTGGTTAACCAATTTATATTTAAAATGGTAAAAAACTAATAAAAACAATAAATTACAAAAAACAATTGTACCAAACTATTGCATCAAATGTCAGAAAGACCTGATTTTAGGCTAATAGCTTTCTATCCTTGAATTGTTCCCCGTATTCTCCCTTATGGAAGAAGTTATGTTGCTCCCATTCATCCGATCCATAGTTTACTTCTATCTCAGAAAAGTCGCCCCTTGCCTCCCTCTACTCAAATGAACATTACACTCACGCCGTGACTTCTCTTACCCCCTTGGTGTGTTTCACAGGAGAACCAGAAGCCTGTGTGGAAGTACTTGAAAGCATACTTGTCATCCCCAGTCTCCCAATTGTAGTGCACCACATTCTCGTCCAAAGTTCCATTCACATCCGTTGTGTCACTGCTGGTGCTGGTGCTGTTCAAGTTTATCACCTGGCAGTTCTTACTCTTCACCGCAGAGAGGCAGGGAGGCTTCACCACCTTGTGTGTCCCCTCACACCAGTAACTAGTAAAAAAGGCTGCCACTGAGAAACTGAGGGCCAATGAGTTCAGAACCACGGACAGCAATGATCTGTTCCTCCTGCTTAGTTCCATATTGAATCCAAATGTCCCTTAGTAAAAGTGTCTTACAGTATGTCCAAAAAGTCTCTTTGACCTTTGCTGTCAACGCTGACCTAGCCCTGGGTCTCTTACTTCCTTATTCACTTTGTTGTAGCCCATCTGTGTTGTTAAATGTATTTGTCATGTTACCCACTCTCCTTCCGCCTGTTTCTATAAACGTACAGTACTGCCTTAATCTTTCGGTTTCTGTTTATTTTATTTCACTCCTGGACATACTGTAACCTCCTACTTTTCAACGCCTTTACTCTGTCTCATGTTCTCACTTATGTCTCATTGTACAGTCCACATCGCCTTCCTTTTATTGATGGTTATATTTCTAGTAGGCACATGATCTGCGCTTTCCCCTTTCGTGCTTATCTATATCATCCCACACTCTCTTCTAACTCTGCATATCTAAATGGAAAACAAACAAAAATATGTACAAGCTGCATCTTTCAATCATCAGGAAACTGGCTGTGCTGAACATCTCTCAAAGGAACACTGCAAATATTAAACAAAGAAAACAAAATCACAGTTATAGTTTTCTATGGAAGGCACACAGGGAAAGGAGATTAATATCGTTTGCGCCTACACAGCCCCCCTTTATGCAGAAATAATTAATTTGGCTTTGAGCATATTAATCCATTTTTTCCAGCTGTATTTTGGAGGAGATATGACATGAGCTGCTGTCTTTCAAAAGCGGTGATGGGAGATCCTTGATGTGGTTACAACACGGGCTTCCTGAAACGGGAAACACAGCAAAATGATCAAATCAGCAATAACAGTCCCTCGTATTAAATAATGTTGATCTCTTCACTGCTCCCCTCACTATTTTAAACTGTCCTCCAGAAAAGATGCAGGTGTTATTCTTTTTATACTTGGTATATATATATATTAAATATAAAAGGTTCTAGCACAGAAGCATATTCATAACTAAACATTTGCTTAAATGTATTCTACAAACTATGATAACAGTATGAGGATATAGTTATTAATGGCTAAATCACAGACCCTGATATATGTTATAGAAGCCCCACTCTCAGGGTATTTTTTCTGCACAAACATTTCAAGGTAACAAGAAAACATACAATAGAAAGGTGCAATTTCCTTTGATTATTCATCTCTGTCCCTCTTACATGAACATGTAAATATTCAATGCAATATTTTCCAGAAGGTTTATGTGGTGGAGAATAGTGATATAATTTTATTCTCAAGGAGGATCATGTTGAATTCTCTAGTAACTGCAATATATATATATATATATATTATATATATATATATATATATATATATATATATATAATATATATATATATATATACATATATTTTATTAATACTAATTTACTATATATATATATATATATATATATATATATATATATATATAGTAAATTAGTCCTGATCACTAGCCCATTATTTTAATCTGTTAGATAAAAGTCACAGTAGGCTACAAACAAACACAGTATACACTCTGAGCTTCTTGGATCAGGTTCAGGCCTCAATTAAAAAAGTTATCAAACACATCAAAAATTATCAAACATATGGTAAAAATGATATATTCTATATCACACGGTGGCATGCTTTTACTATATATATTATATATACTGTATTTCACTTTGAACCTCTCCAAGTAGATATGCCCACATATTCTTGTTGCAGTGTTTGAAAAATCCCACTTGTGACCTGACATTGTATAATATTTCAGATGTAGTACAGTGCAATGTAATTACTTTAGCATGCTGCAGAGTCGCCATGCACCTTAACTGCTCAAAGGAGAGTGAACATACAGTAGTGCCTCTCCTGAGGAGAAACCACCGCTTCCCCTAATACAGAAAATAAGAAAACAATGGTGAGGCAAACAGGTGTGTGGATCCATGCAAATAAACAGAAAAGTACATATATTTGACTCTAGAACAGAAAAGGGGAACTATAGTTGTTATTACTGTATATGCAAAGCAGGATCTTTCCTTCATCGCCAGTGAATGAACTGGTCTGTGGTGCTTCGACTTCTAACAGGAATGATCCAACAGTGATTATAACCACACAGAACTTGTATCACCACCACAAACAATGTAAGATATTTATATATTTCCTATTTCATACTTTACTTCCTGGGGACGGGATTCCCAGAACCCT